>NC_046154.1:127354991-127364940 GCF_011064425.1 Rattus rattus | reverse complement strand
CACAGGCAGCCAGGTACTGATTGTAATGAGAAATCTCAAATTTTGATTTCCATAAAGAACACAGAAGTATTGAAAGAATGGTTCCATTTTAATCCCAGGTGTGGAGATGTGGGGCTCCTTCAAACTGTCCAAAGCACCTGATATGATTTGACCAGTGCTCTAGCAGAGGTGTGGTCTTGCCAGCAATTATGTGACATTTGGATTTCTTGGAAACTTTCAGAGGGTATTTAAGTGTTAGGACTTGTTGGTTAGTGGTTGTTGATTATCACTAGTTGTTGTTACACACAATTTGTTAAGTAGTTGTGCACAAAGAAGAAACAACAAGAACAAGAAATTAGATATCCTGAGGGCAAAGATTAAACTTGCCCTAAGGAACTAGAAATCCCTAATAAGTAGGAAGTAGTCTAAAGATTACATCACCCCCTTTCCGATTCCTCACTTTATTCAAGGATCTTTCCTTTCCTCTCTACTTTTCCAGTCTCCTATCTAGTGATAGGAGTTGAAACTGTAGAGGAGAAAATGTGGGAGGAAAACCCACAAGGTAGCAAAGTCTAGCTAGAAGCAAAGAAGAAACAAGAAGAAAGAAATTGGATTCCAGGATCTCTATCTCTCTATCTCCCTTTCTATCCTTGTTTCTCTCCTATCTAGTGATAGGGGTTGAAACTGGGGAGATTAAAAGGGGATACGTTTTAAGAGGAATCCCTTAAAATCAAACCAGCAAATAAACAAGTGAGTGAAGAGTTCGTTATGAAAAGCTAATTTAGGATACAAAACAAAACAAACAAAAAAGCCCCACGAGACTCAGAAGTTTCATGAAACTAGCATTAAGTTACGTAGCCAAAAAGGAGGTGTTGTAATTTGATTCTAGAACTATCATGTCTTAGCCAATGTGTCCCATCGGTGCTATTTCCCAGAAATGTCAGAACAATCAGGCCCAATTATAGTAGGTCTCAATTTCCCAATCCCATTCCTTCAATCATGCCCAGCTCTGAAATAAATTTTTCAAAGGTTAGCGGTATAAATTGAATTATGCCAAGTTTATACATAGTTCTTAACATGCAATAGGTGTTATATGTTATGGCATGGCTCTCTGAGAAAATTTGTGGTTTAGGCTAATAAGTTTGGAACAGAATCTGAACACAGACATTCCATTTTGAAGTCATTAACCTAAATATATATTTTACTAGCTCCTCAGGGACATATTCATATTTACACAAAAGTATTTATATATGTATACATATAACCACATGTGAAATTGTATTATTGTCTAAATGTTTATGAGCAGGCAGAGAATAATTCTGGGGTAGAAGTAAATACAGCTGGGAAGGGGTCAGGTGGGAGTGGCAGATATCTCATGTAATGATCCACACTCCTCAGTCCATCCATCGGTGGGGAAATGTACGTAGGCCTGACATTGTTGAAGTTCTTTTAAAGATAATCACAGCTTCTCTGGAGAAGATGGCAGTGGCTGTTGTGCTCAGATGACAGCATTTCACAGCATATGCACATTATTGCTCATCAACAAGAAAACAACAAACTGTTAAAACATGTAATATATATATGTATATTCATAGATTTAGATTTGTGTCTTGAATAAAGTTACTTCATTTGGCAGAACAATGTTCCTTCCAAGACCCTAAAATCTTCCTTGTAGTGAAGCTTAGTGACGTCAAAGCAACTGTCAAGCAATAAGTTGCTGCTGTTACCCTTGCACACCTTCCGGAACTGAAGTGAAGTTCTTACTTATAAATACGTGCATTTCTGATACACAATTTGGGAGAATAACACTGGATCTAGCCCAAAAGTCTCCTCCCTGAGGACTAACATTCACAGTGGTTTAAGATACTATGCAAGCTGCCAATAGCATAGAGTAAGCCCTATCTGGGTGTGGTGCCAACAAACCATAACAATGACTACCATCATGCCAAGACATTCTCAAATGTATAACTGTGGCCGTCAAGACTTGGCAGTAATGAATGGTTATCTAATTGGGTATAAGTTTTGCTTAATAAGAAGGAATCCATTCCCAGTGTGGTAACCTAACTAATTACCCATAGCTGGCTAGGCCATGAACCCTAGAAGAGAACATATTACTACCACTTTCCTAGGCCAGTATAATATCTAACTACATTCTTAATACTAATATTTATACCCACAGAAAGTGTAGTCCTCACCCCTCACCAAAGAAGTTCCTCTTTGCAGACAATGGAGTTCATTAAAGAAACCTACAACGAGTTAAAACACAGAGAACAGCTGCTGACCATGGGAAACACATGCCCAAATAATACAGCACAGCTGTATTACCTCAGGCTTTACACCTCAGGCTCAGGGAATAGGGCAGAAGAGGGATAGAAAGATTGTAAAAGACAGAGGGCTAGGAAATCTATTGAGAGATTGTGTCTTTAACATATGTCAGAGAAACTATGCTCATGAACTCTCAAAAATATAGCTTTCTAAATAGAAAAAAATGACAATACCAGTTGGCAAGCCAATGAGGATGAAGGGAAGCTCATGGCACCCCACCCCTTGTTGAAGGGCTATAGAATATGACTGCTGAGAGGGAGAGAATATGGTTTCCCTTCAATTAGGTGTCCAATACCAGTTAATCAGCCCCAAAACACATCCATACAAGTAATACTAAACAAAATAATCAGAATATATATATACATATATATATATATATGGAGCAATAATTTTTAAAAGGAAAAAAGGTGTCAATTTAAGAAGGAAAGAGGAAGAGACATGGAAGGGAAAGAAAATGATGCAACTACAGCACACATATATGAAAATAAAATAAAAAATGAAAAATTCATAAAGAAATGAGCTGTTTGTTACCCCCAAATAATAACGCCACACATCCTGTCTAGCCAGATCTCTCAAAATTCTGGACCCAAAGTATTTTCAGTATGCAGTTTGCAGACCCTTCAGCAACAGGGTCTTACATTTCAAGCTTTAGGAGGCAATGAAGGGCAATGACAGTAGTCAATATTGGTTTCGGGATCTTGGACTCCAATGACCAACAATTTGAAAGGAGGTTTCTCATGCCTAACACTCGAGCTTTTGTTAGTCTATGGCTTTGGAGGTCAGTTTTATCACGTTTTGTAAGGCGTGTGTTCATATATAGTATTTGTATTTTTAAGCAAGTTTATGGACTATTTCCTATGGCTTTTCAAACATCTTTAGTAGTATTTATCTCTCCTCCACCTTCTTCTTCTTCTGTATTAGTTTCCCTTCCTTTCTCCAGATGTAGCCCCTTCTTCCCATTTTCACCCTTTTCCCTTCTTAGCACCTGTGCCATTGTAGGTAATCAGCACTAGTTTGTCTGAATTAAGGCCTGTTCAATTGTGGGACATTCACACCTGATACTAAAGACCTGACCATGGATGGAGCGGTCATAGTCCCTAGAGAGGACCTACTAATGTCATTTTCCCAAACCAGTGTAATGTCTACTTTCTAACTTCTTACCTGCATACATGGGCAGCATTCACCCTTTATCAATGAAGTTTCTTTTTGCAACAGGGAATACTATTACAGAGATCCATAGAGATGCATAATTGTCTATAATGCAGAGGTATGAGTCACTAAATCTATACTGAAAGGCTCACTGGCATCATGAAAGACGTATCCTGAGGATAGGGATGCCCGCTGGTAATAATATTCTTTAAATAGAATAGAGAAATGGGACTCATGACATCTCCACAACGTCATTGCCTGAACACGACTTGCATAATGACAATATCAGTTGACATGCCATCATTGACAGGGGAAATTTTACAGGATTCTCCCCCCTGTATGAAGAGCTGCAAGCCATCAGCTGCTTAGAGAGGCAAAATCAGTCTTTTCTCAAAATGACCCACAGTAGATTATCAAATTCCAGCAGTCAACCCTAAATAATGTATAACAATAAATGTGTCTGTAAATAATAATTATATAAGAGGTGAGGAACTTAAAAGGAGGGGCATGGGTTGGAAGAGGAGGGGGAGGAGCAGAAATTATATAAATGGAATACTGACACATTGCCTTGTTTTCTATTTTGTTATTTTCCATCTTGGATTATTATTTGTTGAACTTCTTTTTAATATGTTTGTTTTATAACAGAACCTCAAAGGTTAGTCCTGAACTTACAATCCTCCTAGCTTCCTGGTTGCATAAATTATAGGTGTGTAACAACATTCTCAGTTTTATCTAATATTCTAAGCATACTATGAAGAAAATCAGTTTCTGTAACTCGCATTTGCTGATAACTTCTGCATGGATAGCTTTGTAAATGACTCGGTGACATAGATACAACAGATACATTATACCCAAAAGATGTGAATAAGAAAACAAAAGCTAAGAGATCCTGAACTTACTAAAGAACATATTACCTATCTATGGCAGCAGAGGAAACATGATTTGCTTTGTTCCATCCTCTGTCACCTTAATTCTTTTCCCTTTCACACTCCCCTGACACTGGCAACATTTAAAACTTTCCTATACAATGTAAAGATTTCAACTGTATAATGACCAAAGACACGTATTCAAATTGAAAGAACTTTATCAGTAGAAAAGTATCCGCAAACAGAAGTGTTCCAAGGTAACGGTGACAAAATCAGCCACTGGAAGCTGACAAAGCTCTGTCCTGTATCATGCTTGCCTACAGCAACTTCTCTCTATTGACAGGCTGGGAAGCAAGACAAAATGTGTTTTGGGAAATCAGAATTGGAATGAGGAATATTTGAGAGGGCCAAAGTCATGCAACATGAGGAGGGTATGGAATTCAACTCTAACATTCCAGTTGGCAGTCAACATCTCTGCTCTCACTGGAGTGGACAGAGATACCAAGAGTGACTTGTGCATTTAGTGACTTTTGTGAATACTGTGTTCCCTTCCCGTTGTTTCTGTCAAAAGTTGGAGAGACAAAGACTGGTCTTCATTTCAGAATATCCTAAATTATACCAAACGACTTCAGCTGTGAATGGATAGAATAAAGACAAGTAATGATAAATAAACTATTATATATTCCGGGTGGTTGAAGTGGTTCCAGATGCTGGTCTAATTCTATCTGTGCAGAAAACTGCTTTCAGCAAACTCAGGCTAAATTGCTCAACTAGCTCGAATGAATGAAATTTTATTGGAGAGCTTACAAAAAGTAGTTCATAACAATTAGGTCAGAAATGTAACAAAGTAAATAGGAAGAGAAATCATCTCTTTAAAATGGACTTTGAACTGAAAGGAAGCATTCACCAAAATTTAATTTAATATTAACTAATATTGAAAATTCACAGCTTCAAAGTTTTATTGAAAAAGCTTTTTCCATTCCCCAGCATTTTAACTACTCTAGGTAATTGTGGAATTTATGTATTATAAAAGGCCTCATTCATTTGGTTTTCTCTATCTACACACAGCCATCATTCTGAAGAATACACATATATCAACGTTAACGTGATCAATGATGTCCTTTGATTTATGGAATCATATTGACCCCTTTATATCAATCAGAACAAATTGTTAAATATCTGAGCCTTATATCATATCCTAGAAGAAAACAAACTAAAATTTTGTCAAGTCTAGATAATCAGAAAATAGAATGAAAGCTTAGAAAAGCTTAGGATTTTCATTTTCTTATTTTTTTCCTACAGCATATTACTTCTCTTTTCCCTCCCTCAAATCCTCCCAGACCCTCCCCACATCTCTACCCACTTAAATCTATTACCCCCGGCAAAAATGAAAGTCAAAGCAAACAAAAATATACAAAAAATGGGGTCTCCCAGGCAGCTTGCTTTGGAGTATGGTTTATATAGCTAGTGATATTCCATTAGAAAAAACCGATGTCTTCCATTAGAGAAAATTGATATTTCCCAGCAAATATAAATTGCAAATAGTGTTTAAGTAAAGAGAGAGAAATCCTGCCACTATTCTGAAAAAAAGAACATAGCCAAAAACAAACAAACAAACAAAACAAAAGAAAACATTCTGCTCTGCTCATAATCAGTGTCTCACTCAACTCATCATGGAAGTTTTTTCTTTCAATAGATGTGAATGAACACAGAAACCACAAACAGGACAACTGTGTAGAGACCTAGACACATAGAAGCACTCAGTCCTAAATGGAATGTCTTCAACAAATCCCTCTTCTAAAGGTTCAAGAGTTTATGCAGGAGAGGAAGCAGAAATATTGTAAGAGGCAGAGGTGATGGATGACTCCAACGGTGTCTTCCAGACACACTGCACTTAGGCACAAATGAACTTAAAAGGCTGTTACACTAGGTACAACACCTACACAGATTCAATCCCTATGGGATTCCAGCACTGAGATGGAAAAGTAGACAGATTCCCACATTTAACAAAGCCTGAGATTCTCAAGAATCAAAGCTAGGAAAGGACAGGCCATCCACTTCATTTTACAGATGATACACAGGGGATCAGCACAGAACATCAAACCAAGACCTTGGTACTTGCAACCACAAGAAGTGGCCCTGAAACACTGGTCTCCATCTGTGATGTTTGGTCTGTGCTTGGGATGGGAATTGGCACTATTAGGAGGTGTGGACTTGTTGGAGTAGGTGTGTCACTGTGTTGGGGGGCTTTAGTACCCTAGTCCTAACTGCCTGGAAGTCAGTTTTCTGCTTGCTAGCAGCTATCACATGAAGAATTAGAACTCTCAGCTCCTCCTGTAACATATGCCTGGATACCACCATGTTCCTGCCTTGATGATATGGGGCTACAGGACTGAACCTCTGAACCTGTAAGCCAGCCCCAATTAAATGTTGTCCTTTATAAGAGTTGCCTTGGTCATGGTGTCTGTGCACAGCAGTAAAATCCTAACAAAGACACCATTAGTCACCAGCGATCCACATTAAGTATTATATCATGCTTTTCCATGAATGTCCCTTTATAACAGCCTACCTTTACCTGATGAACATCAACCTCAATGTCTCTCAAAATTCTATTTATGAAAGAACAGCAACAGAGCCAGTCAGATGTTTGCTAAAACACAACTCTTGGGTCCACTTCTAGACCTGTTAAATCAGTGCCAGAAGTTGATTGTCCACATTCTGTTCATGAATCATTGCCTTCAGTGACTTGGCTTATTAATATCCCAAATTATATCTTAAAAATTAAAAATACAAACAAAAGAGGATATTCTTTTAAAGTCATACTTTATTTTTTGTATAATAATGCAATTGACATAGTAAATAGCACAATGGGAGTGCAATGGGAACAGACACCAATGGTAACTTGAAATAGGAAAACTGATAACTTTATTTCTTCTTTTATGATGCATGGTGAAAATAGAACAGGGTCTGTAGTCTAGTTAATAGTAATGCGTCAGTAACCTTGTTTTAATTTCTTTGAGAAACTCATTCAAATGTTGCTACTGGGGAAAACTGAGGGCAGATAAGGAGGACCATGAATCAGGTTGCTATTTCTGTAAGAGATTCATTAAATGTCACTAACACCGTAGACAGAAGGACAGATAGCAGCAGGATGGGGCCTCAGAGAAAGATCCACACAGCAGAGTAAAGACTCCACCAACAATTCATACAAAGGGAAGCATTCTGTATCATTTGATTGATAGGTGATCCGCAGCATTGGTTTGCAGTCAAGCTTTCTCCAATGCTTGACTGGCAAGGTTTCCTGGTAGCCTGAGGTTTTATATGGAGATTCAGCTACAAGGGTGGAGAGAGCAAGAATCTAGAACAAGTTGATAGACCTTGAAGAAACAATGTGGCCCTGGCTAACAGGTATGCTTTGGTACATGTGTGTGCATGTGTGTACAAGTTAATGTGCACATGTATTTGTATCTGTACTTGTGTATCTGTATTAGAAAGAACCACAGCAGTTCTTCACACTGCATCAAACCTAGTCTCAGTGTTTGATTTTTCCTCTCTAGTATCTCTTTTGAGAACATTTTAAACACCAAATAGGTCAGTTTTATAATTATAAATATTAATGAAATTTGGTGAATATTTACAAGATAAAAAATTTTAGGTCAATGATTTTCACTCTTTAACTTCAAAAGTAGTTTTTATATTGCCTCATGGATGGGTGGCTAAGGAAGCTGATAGTTAGTGTAGTTTAGCATTTGCCTTGTACAGGAAGGGGCCCAAGGTGCAATTTCAGCAACATAAAGAAGTAGTGGAAACCAACATAGAATCTACAAATAGATGGTACATTAAATGAAGACTGAACAGTGCATCTGTTCACTTTTGAAACAGTCTGAGAAAGGACATTTCTCTAGAAACCAAATAGTGCAGCTTAAAATCATATGAACCCAGACAATTTATAGATAAAGGTGTAAGAACAATGGGCCAATGTCAGCACTTGACACTTTCTAAATGTATTTTTAAATTAGGTAATGGAATAATAAGGTAATGGTGAAATGTTTTATTATAAATGATGAATTAAAATCAAGGATGAATTTGAGTCTAAGAGCACAGCCCCATACAAACTGGTGGAAAGATTAAAGATATTTGAGCTTCTACATAAATTTGTCTATTTCTGTAATATTTTTCACTTGTCTCAATCTATCTTATGACAAATTTATTTTACAAAGTACAGATAATTTCAGAAGAGAAGATGATCAGGCAACTAACTATCGAAAACACAGCCACTATCCTGTTGTGGTAAAAATTAAAAGGGGACACGACCAGTTCCTTTGCGTCACAGCTCCACGCTGGCCCCTTGGTACTCTCAGACCTAGGAGGTTGCTCCCTGGTGTTAGTTCCCGCACTGTAGGACCATGTTTATCTCAGTGGTGACTTGTTCTAGTGTAGCATCAAGCCACGTTACCCTAGCTATCTTCTAGCCCCAGTGGTTTCTCTGTTGCCCTGGCCAACCGTGACCAGCAATCCAGTAACATCAACACTCAACAAACTATAACCCAACAATCAGATTTATGTGTCAAATTCTCAATCTACAATACATCCACACAATAAACTTACAACCAATTAATAAGGATATAAACAACCCACCTAGAAAAGATAAATTTGCCTACAGAAATCCATCCTAGCTACCTTGGCAATTCAGGACCACTCAGCTCTGGGTCATCCTTCTCAGTCTCCATCTTGATTCTCTCTCCTTCTCCTCCCCCCGCTACAAAAACTTTGTCCCACCTTATTCTTTTACTGTCCAATCATGGCCTTGATCTAACTTGTGCCAGCCCTCACCTGCATGATGACATCAACCTACACTAGCCCATCAGTCTGAGAACTAAAGAAAATACAGCTGTTAGTCCATCAATCAGAACCCAAGGGGAAGAGATTTCAAATAGTACCTTTTAGATTCTTCTCCTTGTTACTTCAAACTGCTCTTTGGTAAGTTGAGTCAGATATATAATTTCCCCAAAACAATGTTGCTGTCAAAAGCAACAAACACACTCAAGATAGTCCTGTGACACCCCCCTCCCCAGGGGACAGTTGATGAAGCTACTTATACAGGAAACAGAAGGAAAGATTGTCCTGATTCAGACAGCCCCTAGTGTGTAGCATCACCTAGGCTGGAACCCCTCTGCTCAGTAAGACTCTTGTCATTTCCTTCCCTGAAATGTGTTTGTGTCTTGCATCTGAGGAGTGTTGGCTCTGCTCCAGAGGCAGGAACTGTGTCACAATGTCCATTCTGTAGCTATGTAGGACTTGGCAATATATTCCATATATAATATATGATCTATCCTTTATTTAGTTATTCTATGAGTGCTAACAATTATACTTTATAACACATAAAAGGATAAATATTACTACCTTAGTTGGAGTTTAAACAATGATAAAAAACCTAAATGGAAAATCAAAATTGTCATTTACTCCAAATTCAGCTCTATTGAACTTTTATACATAATAACCTACTTTAAGTACACTCTGAATATAAGGCTAGATGTGACCTGAAAATATTAACAGAAAAATAATAAAAATAACTTCCATTTCATTTGCATTTTACCCCAACATTCTCCTAGCATGAATGTTGGTATCAG
>NC_046154.1:127328385-127354981 GCF_011064425.1 Rattus rattus | reverse complement strand
GAAAAAAGCAAATAAAAATATTACCATGATTTTTGATTTGAGAATCCAAAAAAAAAAAAAAAAAGACTTGAGTGATAGTCTCAGCTTATAATCATCGATGTAAGAGAGCACTGTTTTGAAAAATAATACATTAAAAATAGCAAAAGTATCTCAGAGCCATTTTAAAATGCTGGAAATTTATCTTACATTCAAACCAACATACCTTTAACAATTTTTTAATGAAACCCAAGTTATCAACTAAGCCACAATTTAAAAATTAAATATTCTGACGTGACTCAACTGAAAAGTCTACTGCTCTGACACTTACATGCTGAGCAGGGACAGGAGGAAACACTAAAGTCTTTGTTCACCTTAATTAAGCCAATGTATTTCTGAAACAGAGAGTCAAAGAAAGCCTGAGTAAAGGAATTTAGTCCTGATTAAAAGGCATTTAGAAACCTTGTCTTCTGCACTATACCTAATAAACATGCCTGAAGTCTCAGGTTCGGCAGCAATGGTTGCAGTACTGTCCAACACCAGCATCCCTGTGGGCAACTTTGTGTCTCTGTATCTGGTCTCTCCTTCGTTAGCCATCCCTAGTCACCATTCCAGGACACAAACAGCATGGGACTAGGAACTAATGGGACTGAAAACATCTGAAATAAAAGCATTGCTATTCTCGCTATGCAATATTCTTACTTATTGGTATTCTGCAGTGGGGTGGCAAGCTTCATGCAAAGAATTCATGTTGTAGGTTTGGCATAGAGGCCTGTGATATCATATGAAAATGCCAAAGGTACCACAAACACTTCAGATGCATTTCGTATTCGATTTCGATTAAATTTGTTCCCTGGGCATTTAGAAACCTGGTACATGTTCACACTTTTACACTCAATGATTCTCACATTTGGCCTTATGAATCAGTTTAAGAAGTGGGGTGTGAATGGCAGGAGAAGCCCTTGGTCCTGCCAACGCTGGATGCCCCAGTGCAGGGGAATGTCATGGGGGTGAGAAGCGGGTGGTTGGGAAGGGGGACACCCTCATAGAAAAAAGGTGAGGGTATGGGATAGGGGGCTGATGGACAAGAAACCAGGAAAGGGAATAATATTTGAAATGTAAATAAAAATATCCAATTAAAAATAAAGAAAAAAAAGAAGTGGGGTGTGTTCCACCTGATAAAAAGCCTGCATGTAAGTTGGGGAAAATCTTGATATTGTGAGAAAAAACTTAAGCTGAGATTGGAGGGGTTGGCCAAAACAAAAGAAATAATGTTTCCACATGCTTAAAGTCTTGTAATAGTCAAAGGTAATAGACGTCCCATCAAGATAGCTTATTTCGTAAACAAGCTTGACATGCCCTGCCCCCGTGACCTACATTCTGGAAAGAATCGACCCATGCAAGTTGTCCTCTGACCTTCACGTACTTCATTGTACATGTACTCCCCTGCATAAATAACAAATATAAAAACAAAGGTAGTTTTTATTTAAAAGCTAAAGATAAAGGCTTAGGAAGAGAAAAACTGGAATCTGTTCGTGGAAGGCCATTGGCAGAAATGGATCAATGTCATTGGGACATAACCACAACTCTCTATAGGGTCTCTGCACTAACAAAATTCCTTTTTCAAGAGCAACAAGAGAAGAAGACAGGATTCAGGAGGTTCATCATTAAACTATAAACCTGGACCTACCGGAAGGTTAGCGCTGAGCAAAGAATGAAACATTTCAGAGGAGATGTGGAGAGATAACAACAAACAGGAAAAACAAAACAAAACAAACAAAGAAACAAACAAACAAAAAAATGGATTGGGAGAATAAGGTCAAAGCCCTGCTGTCACCATGACCTAAGAGATATCCATGATCCTGAGCAGGGCGGTCAACTTTACCCTGAGCTCAGATCGCTCCTCTCAACAAGTAGTCTACAGAAAAGGACAACCTTATATTCAATTTATTTTGGAGTATCAACTTATTTGGAAATACTAACTGATTTTATCTCACTAATCACTGAGTATTTTAATCTTCCTGAACCTGTGAGAATTTCTCATGGAGATGTGAACGCGTTTCTGTTGGCTTTGGCTGTGCGCCCACTGTTCTCTCTTCTAGAGGACATCCTCTGCCAGTCTGCACTCTTGAGGATGCAGCAGGCATCAACTTATCAAACCTGATGTCAGCCCTTCCTGCCTCCCCATCACTCCATATGGAACCGGCTCTCTTTCAGGATCCTCTGCCTTAGGTAGAATTGAAGCTAACCACTCTCTCACAGGGGCAGTACAGAAATCCCTCCCACCACTCATTGATCATCACTAATTCTCTTCTTCCCTGATCTCTTCTCGTAGATGTGCATGTGGAAGACGTTATCAATGCTAATGGAGTGGATATTAGGGCATACATGTGGCTCTAGTAGTGAATGGCTTTAAATAAAAGCTCTGTTAAGAAACAGTAGCTGTGATTCCTCCCTGTGGCACCTGAACTTCACTTACTATGACACTGACCTCAGCAATTGTGTTTTCCAACTTAGTAAAACCTCAAAGAAAGCTGGGAACTTCACTTCCTTTGTTTATCACTAGCAAGTTAACTGTGAATTTGAAAGAATGAATAATCTAACCAAAAAAGTTATTAGAGTTTTGGGAATATAGACATTTGCACATTTGTCTGTCTGCTTCCTGAGTTTAGATGTCATCTTCCCCAGTATTTCCACACAGCCCACTGGATGCACTTAATTCAGACATTACCAAGGATAGGGTTATAATTGCAATTCATGGTGTTTAAGACATGAAGACACATGTGTAGACCCATTTGCAGCAAACTCTAATCCTCAGTAAATTTAGCTGAGTGTGACTAATAAAGTGAAAAAATGAAAATATCACTCCCGAACCAAGGGTTATCTTTTTTTATTTTGTTTCTGAGATTATACGTTGATTATATTTCTCCCTTCCATATTCTTCCTCCAAACCCCCACATGTATCCCTCTTGTCTCTCAAATTTACGGCCATTTTAACTAATTGTTATCACTTGAACATATATTTTCTTATACTATACCACTAGCAAATAAGTATATTTACATACATAAACTGCTAAACATAACCTGTTTGGTCTGTATAATGCTACCTCCCTGCTTGTTTTCAGGGATTACTATTTGGAACTGTATAACTAACTGGTGTACTCTTCCCTGGGAAAGGCTACATCACCCATCCCAGATTTACTGAATTGCTTGGGTCCTTTGTGAGGGGTTGTGGCATTGTGAGCTCTTCCCTGTGCAGTTTGGAATATTTATTAGTGTCTTCTTTATTCAGGTCATATTCGGGCACTCACATTGGTGAGACATTACATGTGTAGCTTCTGGTTTTACTGAGGGACCCAGTCTCACAGCAAAGTTCCTGATATTCCGGCCACTACAATCACTCAGTCATGTCTTTGGAAATATTCCTTGAGCCATAAGCATAGAAGTGTTTCATAGATGCATCCAATGGCACTGGGCTCGTCAACTCTGCATGTTTATTAGTGGTGGTTTTCTGTAGTGGTCTCTTACTGTTCCAAAAGAAAACTATTCTTGATGAAGAGGGAAAACTCCACTTACAACAAATGTATATAAATTGTTGTCAGAGACTTAGCTGGTTTAATGGCTGTAGATTCTCCTGAAAAATGGTGATTTCATTAGCACTGAGTAGTTAGCTTGATTCTAGAAGCAAGTAATGTCTCCCTGTTATTGGGTGGGTAATAAGTCCAATTAGAGAAGTGTTAGTCACCAAGTAGGCATGTATGCCATTACTGTGCCCTTAGCATTACTGTGTATGCTGTTCATCGAATTGGTTCATAGGAAACAAAAGCTGAGTAAGACTGTTGCTTGTCTCCCTCTATATACACCTTGCAGCTTTCTGGTACGATGAAAGCTAGATCTCAGGGAAAAGGCTTTAAGGTCCACCTCAAGAGTTTTTGAGCCCTGTTTCTGAAGTGCATGATGTCTTCAACACTAGGCACTTACTTTCCATCTCTGGAAGGTAACTAAGTAGCCCAGATTTTTCCAAAATGAATAAATAATTAATTAAACTCTTCTCACAAATTTACAGCTGAGTCAGTCTCATGCTTGCAACACAAAAACCCGTGTTTGCTGGTTTCTTTATGGTATCTTCCGTTTCAGTATGTATTTTACAGCATCTTTAACATCCTTATTCCTCAAGCTGTAAATGATTGGATTCAGCATGGGGGTAACTACTCCATAAAATAAAGCAATGACCTTATCTGAAATTCCAAACTCATCTTCCCCTGTCAGATCTTGGGACTTGGGTTTCGCATACATAGAGAAGAGAGTTCCATAAAATATGCCCACCACAGTCAGGTGGGCAGAGCAGGTGGAGAATGCCTTGCGTCTCCCGGTGGCTGAGTTCATTCTCAAGATAGTGTAGAGGATGAACACGTAGGAGAAAAAGATGAGTAATACTGGAAGGACCAGAAAGGCCATATTTGATATTGCCATGGTAACAATATTGAGAGATATATCAGCACATGCTAGCTTGAGAACAGCTAAGACCTCACAAGTAAAATCATTAATAACATTATTCCCACAGAAAGGCAGCCTCATAGCAAGGGATGTTTGCACAACTGAATTGATTCCACCAGAGAACCATGATGCAGATGCCATGGATACATACACCTCTTTGCTCATGATGATGGAGTATCTCAGAGGGTTGCAGATGGCCACGTAGCGATCAAAAGCCATCATGCCAAGAAGCAAACATTCTGTTGAGCCCATTGCAAATGCAACGAACATCTGCACTGCACAACCAGAGAAAGAAATGTTTCCTTTCTTTGAAATTAGGTTCACCAAAGTTGAAGGAACAAAAGACGTTGTGTAGCAGATATCCAGGAAAGAGAGGTTGCCCAGGAAGAAGTACATGGGCGTGTGAAGATGGGAATCAAAGATGCTTGCTATGATCAGAACACCATTGCCAGTTAGAATCACTAGATACATAACAAGCATGATAACAAAATAAAGGATCTCGGTCTTTGGGTATCCGGAAAGACCCAAAAGAAGGAATTCAGAAACAAATGTCTGGTTATTTTTATCCATGTCATCCACGATCAGCCATCATTGGAAAATATACCATAGAACATATCCACTGCCCCCAAAACAAGTAGTACAAAGTACTTGAAGAATTATTTTTCATGTATTAGAAAGGGTTCATTTCTTAATCTCAGACATTGATACCCCCAATAATGTATGGTATTGAATATAGTGAAATTGAGTATGTTGGAATTAGGCATGCTCATTGCCAACATCTACCCATTTAAGAGGCACATTCAAAAGTAATTCTTTCTATTATTGAGAATACATTCCTAAACTGATGTTTCCAAACCCCTGTCTTATTACCCACTGTACTCCTAACTTGTTCATTCCATCTGCCTTAGCAAGGTAGTAATGAAGAAGACAAAGCAAAAGTCTACTTTAAAAAGAAGACTGTAATTCTGAGTCCGTCATTGACAATAGTCAAAATTTTATAGCAAATTTTATTTTTAAAAATATTTCCTTTTATGTTGAATACTAGTTGCATACACTATTAGTCCTCTGAATTACATATTATCAATTTTACTTACAAAAATTAAGTGATATAAGCTAAATTTACACCAAATCAAAATCATAGCTGTTACCTTCATATTTTAGCCCACTCTAAGAATCTTGTATGATTGTTGCTATGACAAGACCATTACATAGACCAGATCCAAATGTTTTGGTGAATCTTGGCAAAGCATGAGAGTTCATTTTGACAATTTACTTGTTTAAAACAACTTAAAGATAGTAATAATGAAAGATGTAAATGAACACAAAGTTGTTTCATTTGATGCTTCTGGTTTTCTTCTGATTCAAATCTGCTTCATCTTGTCACATTATAAAGGCTGGCATAGAAACCTTGAGAGATTCCAGAATATTAATTCTTTTGCATTTTATAGAAATTCCAGATTAACATAATGATAAATAGTAGAGAAATTTAAAGACTCCTTTTTAAATGCATAGTTGTTTTGTACCAAACTACCATAACATTTTAGAATGTTGCTAGTAGCTTATCTTGAAGTCAGTCTCATTCCAACAACAATAAAAGTCAATATAAAATAATGTAAGGTTTTGACATTATGAGGTTGGCAATGGAATTTAGATTACAGAAAAGGTATAGACAGAGAAATGTAATGAAGGCTTACATATTGTATCTTAGGTTAAAATTATACATTTCCGAGAAGATTGATGTTTATGAGAAGAAATCATGAAAGGAGACTCAGGAATGCTATAGGCATTCTGGTACTAGAAATATGGAAAGAATCAGATAAGTTTGGAAAGGAAATGAAGATTGTCAAAAGGAATATGACACGCTGAGCCAGTTAAGAGAAGGCAGATTGGCTGCCTATCCATTTTATTCACAGCCATCTCTGTGAGGGTGTGATGGTAAGCACACCTAGGAAAGTAGTAAATGGGGACCATTAACACCCTCCCCAGACATGGTAAACATATCTGTAGACATCCCATTGTCCACAACAGAGGGTACTCAGCAAGAACCATAGGGAAATTAGTATTGATGGTGAACAAACTGTATTGACTCAACACTGCCCACAGTCCTGGGGCAATAAATTTACACTTACCTAATAGTACCTGATAAATCAAATTTCCCTGAAAGTGAATTTCAGAAATTGCTCAAGAGACATTCACTTGATCAGAGACATTAGCAGAGGGAGCCATCCAGAGACATGAAAGGGAAGGAGGCACATTGACTCAGCAGGACATGTGGCCATGCTGATTCCTATCATAGTGGAATCCAGGCATTTGAAGACCATCCTCCTCATCCAGACAAATGTCATGTTAATACATCTTAGATGACCTAAATGGCTTCTCCTGTCACAGATTTCAGTCTCTTTCTCCTTGGCTGAAATCCCATCACCTACTCAAAACCACCCAGAACCAAGCCTTGCCTTGCTGTCTTTGGTTCTCTTCTGCTCCTGACACTCTAAGTGGGTTTACTTCTGGAGAGGAAATAAGTAACAGGAGGAATCAGTTTGTCTGCCTTGCTCACACCTTTCCTCAAACACAGTGACTAGACACAGTGCAGGGTTTTAACTGAATGCATCAACTCTTACTTTCTAAGCCATTTCTCCCTGCAGTATTTAGAGTCGAGTTCAGGGTAACTTAATGTACCCAAATTGTTGGCTAGTTACAGATTTTAATTATCTTTCAGCATCTTTTAGTCAGTCTTAACAAGCAACAGTCTTAACTAGATACCCACTAGTGTCAGCACTCGTGGTGACGGGGGCACCCAACAGTCACTGAAGTACAAATGAAATAGATTTAGCATCAAGAAAAATACTCAGATTAGAATTACAGCCTTAGAGTAAGAATCTCACTTTATAATCTGTTTTGGATTTTAGATATGGCATATAAATACCTTACCCTTCTCCACATATTACATTACATATTATAACAAAAAATATGTGGAAGTTTCTTTAAAGAGTAACAGTTATAAAAATTACAATATAAGGTAGTAATTCACAGAAGGATTTGCTACATGACTTGTGGCCATTTGTATTATTAATGCATAATAATGAATGCCTTTCATTACAGAAAGGCTTTAATTGACTTAATTGACTCACCCTCAGAGTGATAATTTTTCAACCCTTACAAGAACCACTTACATTTTTATAGAATTAGCTTCAGTATTCAGAAGATTCAACAAATATGCCAGATTCCATAGATGTAGCAGAATAAATATTTGTCACGCTATATCTATTATAATTGTTCCCCAAATCCCAAAGCAATTTAAAGTTGGAGGGAGGGATGTGGGATAGAGAAACTTTGATGCGATAGGGACAGTGTCCCACAGACCCAATTAAGTGCAGCTGAGAATGCACTGTCGCTGCATAAACACCTAAGAAGGAAATAACGTTCTCCAGCCTTAGTGACTTTAGGACAGGAAGCAGATGTACAGTAAACAAATTACAAAGAGTGCGAATCTCCAGTTTAAAACACAACCAGAAAAGCAAAGTTAACATATGTAATTAGTTATTTAAACAGTTATGACTATTATTAAATGATATAACTAAAGAAGTGATCTTAGTGCTGGAGAGATGGTTCAGCAAGTAAGAGTATGTACTACTCTTGAAGAGCGTCTGAGGTCGGTTCCCAAAAGCCATATCAGGCAGTTCACAACTGCCTGTAACTCCAATTCTAAAATGTTCTGATGCCTCCCTGAATGACACCTGCACTCCCAAATGTTCATGCACAAACACAGACACACACAGGCACACACACTTAAAATCTGTATTTGAAAAAGAAAATTAAAAACACTGAGCACACATTGGTTGATCTGTCATTTAAGTCTTCCTTTCATGAATAATTTTAATACCACCCATTTTTAAATAGAAGTAAAACAGGATATACTGATTTCATATGTTAAGGTCACAAAACTTGGGTGTTGTTTGTTTATTTGTGTGCATGGTAAATAGGTTGGGAGGAATTCACAGTATTATTAAACCAAACATTTGAGGAACGTCTGCAAAGCTCCATATAGAAGTTGAGTGCGAATCATCTAAGTTCTAAAACAGAATCATTTGCTTAGCAGAGCAGGCACAATATTCTCACACACACACACACACACACACACACACACACACACACACACACACGGGGGTGGATAGAGAAGTACAGGTTTAAAAAGTTGTAGTAATGATACAGTAGCATTTATCTTATCAAAGATAAGTAAGTTAGGATGGGAAATGTTAAAACATTTCGAAGTCAGTGATATTTGAATAATCAAAACCTGTGGAATTCAAATAGTCACGATTATGTGTATTGAGACTCCTGTATGCTTTCTTTTTAACTTTCCTATTAATTACAAACTATTCTAAATTTGCAAGATAATTTAAATAAATAAAAATTAAAATACATGCATGAATTGTTTATATCTTTCAGTTAAGACATTTTAAACTAAAAATCCAATGAATCCTAGGTACTCACTGGTCAACAGCTATAAAGTGGTGAAACAAAATTCAAAGTCTAATAACTCATATTTATAGAGTAGTGGCTACAAATTCTAATATTTAAGGTGATAAATCTCTCTAAAATGTGTCTGAAACATCAGTTTATCTTTGGTAACCAATATTAAATAACTGCCATTTTAATTGATTAATTTAATTTGATAAAACCTATTTGCCACCTATGAGCTGTTTCTCTGGACACTGAGAACATAATTTTTCTTTTTTTTTTTTATTAACTTGAATATTTCTTATATACATTTCGAGTGTTATTCCCTTTCCCGGTTTCCGGGCAAACATCCCCCTCCCCCCTCCCCTTCCTTATGAGTGTTCCCTCCCCACCCTCCCCCCATTGCCGCCCTCCTCCCAACAGTCTAGTTCACTGGGGGTTCAGTATTAGCAGGACCCAGGGCTTCCCCTTCCACTGGTGCTCTTACTAGGATATTCATTGCTACTGATGAGGTCAGAGTCCAGGGTCAGTCCATGTATAGTCTTTAGGTAGTGGCTTAGTCCCTGGAAGCTCTGGTTGCTTGGCATCGTTGTACATATGGGGTCTCGAGGCCCTTCAAGCTCTTCCAGTTCTTTCTCTGATTCCTTCAACGGGGGTCCTGTTCTCAGTTCAGTGGTTTGCTGCTAACATTCGCCTCTGTATTTGCTGTATTCTGGCTGTGTCTCTCAGGAGCGATCTACACTTCTGCACTTCTTTGCTTCATCCATCTTGTCTAATTGGGTGGCTGTATATGTATGGGCCACATGTGGGGCAGGCTCTGAATGGGTGTTCCTTCAGTCTCTGTTTTAATCTTTGCCTCTCTCTTCCCTGCCAAGGGTATTCTTGTTCCCCTTTTAAAGAAGGAGTGAAGCATTCACATTTTGATCATCCGTCTTGAGTTTCATTTGTTCTAGGCATCTAGGGTAACTCAGGCATTTGGGCTAATAGCCACTTATCAATGAGTGCATACCATGTATGTCTTTCTGTGATTGGGTTAGCTCACTCAGGATGATATTTTCCAGTTCCAACCATTTGCCTACAAATTTCATAAAGTCGTTGTTTTTGATAGCTGAGTAATATTCCATTGTGTAGATGTACCACATTTTCTGTATCCATTCCTCTGTTGAAGGGCATCTGGGTTCTTTCCAGCTTCTGGCTATTATAAATAAGGCTGCTATGAACATAGTGGAGCACGTGTCTTTTTTATATGTTGGGGCATCTTTTGGGTATATGCCCAAGAGAGGGATAGCTGGATCCTCAGGCAGTTTAATGTCCAATTTTCTGAGGAACCTCCAGACTGATTTCCAGAATGGTTGTACCAGTCTGCAATCCCACCAACAATGGAGGAGTGTTCCTCTTTCTCCACATCCTCGCCAGCATTTGCTGTCACCTGAGTTTTTGATCTTAGCCATTCTCACTGGTGTGAGGTGAAATCTCAGGGTTGTTTTGATTTGCATTTCCCTGATGGCTAAAGGTGTTGAACATTTCTTTAGGTGTTTCTCAGCCATTCGGCATTCCTCAGCTGTGAATTCTTTGTTTAGCTCTGAACTCCATTTTTTAATAGGGTTATTTGTTTCCCTGCGGTCTAACTTCTTGAGTTCTTTGTATATTTTGGATATAAGGCCTCTATCTGTTGTAGGATTGGTAAAGATCTTTTCCCAATCTGTTGGTTGCCGTTTTGTCCTAACCACAGTGTCCTTTGCCTTACAGAAGCTTTGCAGTTTTATGAGATCCCATTTGTCGATTCTTGATCTTAGAGCATAAGCCATTGGTGTTTTGAGAACATAATTTTGATGTAACAATTTGCACGGACCTCGGGTCCTGTAAACCAAATACGTATTAAAATGCACATAACATATAAAGATCTCATCATTTCATAAGGAAATTTTCTTACAAAATACTTAAAGTGGCAATATATTTCTCAATTTATATAATTCATATATTTATGTAAATATGTATATATGATGTACAAGTTTAAATAAAATGCCAGAAAATCTTGTTACTATTTTAAGGCTTTTTTTTACTTGTTCACTTTACATCCCTCCCAATTACTGCTCCCACAATCCTTCACCCTCCCCTTCTCCTATGAGTGGGTGCAGTCCCCTGGGTATCCCCCTACCCTGACACATCAAGTATTTGGGAAGAGAGGTGCTTCCTTTCCCACTGAGGTCAGACAAGGCAGCCCAGTTAAATGAACATAACCCAATACAGTCAACAGCATTTGGGAAACTCTGCTCCAGTTGTTCAGGGCCCCCATGAAGACTAAGCTGCACATCTGCTACAGATGTGCAGGGGGCCTAGGTACACCCCGTGTATTTTCTTTGCTTGGTGATTCAGTCTCTGAGAAGCCCAAGGGTCCAGGATGGTTGACTCTGTTGGACTTTCTGGGAGTTCCTCTCCCCTCTGGGGCCTGCAATCCTTCCTCTATTCTTCCATAGAATCCCCAAGCTCC
This sequence comes from Rattus rattus, assembly GCF_011064425.1. Lineage (NCBI taxonomy): Eukaryota > Metazoa > Chordata > Mammalia > Rodentia > Muridae > Rattus > Rattus rattus. Next base: position 127,343,556 of record NC_046154.1, on the reverse strand, counting down.
ATCCACTGTTTGGCTGTGGGGGTGTCTGTATCTGTCTGAGTCAGCTGCTGGGTGGAGCCTCTCAGAGGACAGCCATGCTAGACTTCTGTTGCAAGCATAATAGAATAATATTTATAGTGTCAGAGACTGATCCTTGCCCATGGGATGGCTCTGAAATTGGGCCAGTTATTGCTAAGCCATGCCCTCAGTCTCTGCTCCATCCCCCACCCCTGCATTTCTAATAAACAGGATAAATTTTGACTGGAAAGTTCTGTGGGTGGGTAGGTGTCCCTATTGCTTCACTAGGATCCCTGCCTGGCAACAGGAGGTGGCCTCTTCAGGTTCCTTATCCCCAGTACTGTGAGTCACAGCTAAGGATACCACCCCCCATTGATTCTTGGGTGCCTCCTTTATCCCACCCTCACGGGCAACTTGAGCCGCAGGACCACAGGTAAGACCAACTTTTCTACTGCAAGTGATGTGCCTGGTAGACTCACGACACATGCCTACTGGAAAAGCTGAAAGCCAGTAAACAGGAATGTCTACACGCCTGAAAGCAGAAAACTCTGTTCCCGTAACTGGAAGAAAGAAAAAAGGAAAACAGGTCTACAGCACTCCTGACACACAAGCCTATAGGAAAGTCTAGCCACTATCAGAAATAGCAGAACAATGTAATACCAGAGACAGCCTGATGGTGAGAGCCAAGCGTAGGAACCCAAGCAACAAAAACCAAAACTACATGGCAACATCTGAGCCCGATTCCCCATCAAAGCAAACACTGAATATCCAAACACACCAGAAAAGCAAGATCTAGATTTAAAATCACATTGGACCATGATGCTGGAGGACTTCAAGAAAGACATGAAGAACTCCCTTAGAGAAACACAGGAAAACATAAATAAACAAGTAGAAGCCTATAGAGAGGAATCACAAAAATCCCTGAAAGAATTTCAAGAAAACACAATCAAACAGGTGAAAGTCTTAAAAATGGAAATAGAAGCAATAAAGAAAGCACAAAGGGAGACAATCCTGGATGTAGAAAACCAAAGGAAGAGACGAGGAGCCATAGATACAAGCATCACCAACAGAATGCAAGAGATAGAAGAGAGAATCTCAGGAGAAGATTCCATAGAAATCATCGACACAACTGTCAAATATAAGGTAAAGCTACTGGTCCAAAACATACAGGAAATCCAGGACTCAATGAGAAGATCAAACCTAAGGATAATAGGTATAGAAGAGAGTAAAGACTCCCAGCTCAAAGGACCAGTAAATATCTTCAACAAAATCATAGAAGAAAACTTCCCTAACCTAAAGAAAGAGATGCCCATAAGCATACAAGAAGCCTACAGAACTCAAATACAATGGACCAGAAAAGAAACTCCTTGCATCACATAATAGTCAAAATACCAAATGCACAAAATAAAGAAAGAATATTAAAAGCAAAAAGGGAAAAAGGTCAAGGAACATATAAAGGCAGACCTATGAGAATTACTTCAGACTTCTAACCAAAGAATATGAAAGCCAGAAGACGTGGACAGATGTCATACAGACCCTAAGAGAACACAAATGCCAGCCCAGGTTACTGTATCCTGCAAAACATAGATGGAGAAACCAAAATATTCCATGACAAAACCATATTTACACAAGATCTTTCTACAAATCCAGCACTACAAAGGATAATAAATGGTAAAGCCCAACATAAGGAGGCAAGCTACACCCTAGAAGAAGCAAGAAACTAATCATCTTGGCAACAAAACAAAGAGAAGAAAAGCACACAAAAATAACCTCACATCCAAATATGAATATAACGGGAAGCAATAATCACTATTCCTTAATATCTCTCAACATCAATGGTATCAACTCCCCAATAAAAAGACATAGATTAACAAACTGGATACACAATGAGGACCCTGCATTCTGCTGCCTACAAGAAACACACCTCAGAGACAAAGACAGACACTACCTCAGAGTGAAAGACTGGAAAACAACTTTCCAAGCAAATGGTCAGAAGAAGCAAGCTGGAGTAGCCATTCTAATATTGAATGAAATTGATTTACAACCAAAAGTCATCAAAAAAGATAAGGAAGGACACTTCATGTTCATCAAAGGAAAAATCCACCAAGATGAGCTCTTAATCTTAAATATCTCTGCTCCAAATACATGGGCTCCTACATATATAAAAGAAAACTTACTAAAGCTCAAAGCACACATTGCACCTCACACAATAATAATAGGAGACTTCAACACCCCATTCTCATCAATGGACAGATCATGGAAACAGAAATTAAAGAGAGATATAGACAGACCAAGAGAAATCATGAACCAAATGGACTTAACATATATTTATAGAACATTCTATCCTAAAATCAAAGGATATACCTTCTTCTCACCACCTCATGGTACTTTCTCCAAAATTGACCATATAATTGGTCATAAAACAGGCCTCAATAGACACAGAAAGATAGAAACAATCCCATGTGTCCTATCAAACCACCACAAGCTAAAGCTGGTCTTCAACAACAATAAGGGAAGAACGCCCACATATACAAGCAGGTTGAACAATGCTCTACTCAATGATAACCTGGTCAAGGAAGAAATAAAGAAAGAAATTAAAGACTTCTTAGAATTTAATGAAAATGAAGGTACAACATACCCAAACCTATGGGAAACAATGAAAGCTGTTCAAACAGGAAAACTCATAGCTCTGAGTGCCTGCAGAAAGAAACAGGAGAGAGCATATATCAGCAACTTGACAGCACACCTAAAAGCTCTAGAACAAAAAGAAACAAATACACCCAGGAGGAGCAGAAGGAAGGAAATAATCAAACTCAAAGCTGAAATCAACCATGTAGAAACAAAAAGGACCGTACAAAGAATCAACAGAACCAAAAGTTGGTTCTTTGAGAAAATCAAAAAGATAGATAAACTCTTAGCCAGACTAACTAGAGGACACAGAGAGTGTGTCCAAATTAACAAAATCAGAAATGAAAAGGGAGACATAACTACAAAATCAGAGGAAATTAAAAAAATTATCAGATCCTACTACAGAAGTCTATATTCAACAAAACTTGAAAATCTGCAGGAAATTGGCAATTTCCTAGACAGATACCAGGTACTGAAGTTAAATCAGGAACAGATAAACCATTTAAACAACCTCATAACTCCTAACGAAATAGAAACAGTCATTAAAGGTCTCCGAACCAAAAAGAGCCCAGGTCCAGATGGGTTCAGTGCAGAATTCTATCAGACCTTCATAGAAGACCTCATACCAATACTATCCAAACTATTCCACAAAATTGAAACAGATAGAGCACTACCGAATTCCTTCTATGAAGCCACAATTACCCTTATACCTAAACCACACAAAGACACAACAAAGAAAGAGAACTTCAGACCAATTTCCCTTATGAATATCGATGCAAAAATACTCAATAAAATTCTGGCAAACCGAATCCAAGAGCACATCAAAACAATCATCCACCATGATCAAGTAGGCTTCATCCCAGGCATGCAGGGATGGTTTAATATACGAAAAACCATCAACGTGATGCATTACATAAACAAACTGAACTAACAAAACCACATGATCATTTCAGTAGATGCTGAGAATGCATTTGACAAAATTCAACACCCCTTCATGATAAAAGTCCTGGAAAGAATAGGAATTCAAGGCTCATACCTAAACATAGCAAAAGCCATATAGAGCAAACCAGTCGCTAACATTAAACTAAATGGAGAGAAACTTGAAGCAATCCCACTAAAATCAGGGACTAGACAAGGCTGCCCACTCTCTCCCTACTTATTCAATATAGTTCTTGAAGTTCTAGCCAGAGCAATCAGACAACAAAAGGAGATCAAGGGGATACAGACTGGAAAAGAAGAAGTCAAAATATCACTCTTTGCAGATGATATGATAGTATATTTAAGTGACCCCAAAAGTTCCACTAGAGAACTACTAAAGCTGATAAACAACTTCAGCAAAGTGGCTGGGTATAAAATTAACTCAATTAAATCAGTAGCCTTCCTCTACACAAAAGAGAAACAAGCCGAGAAAGAAATTAGGGAAATGATGCCCTTCATAATAGACCCAAATAATATAAAGTACCTCGGTGTGACTTTAACCAAGCAAGTAAAAGATCTGTACAATAAGAACTTCAAGACTCTGAAGAAAGAAATTGAAGAAGACCTCAGAAGATGGAAAGATCTCCCATGTTTATGGATTGGCAGGATTAATATAGTAAAAATGGCCATCTTGTCCAAAGCCATCTACAGATTCAATGCAATCCCCATCAAAATACCAATCCAATTCTTCAAAGAGTTAGACAGAAAAACTTGCAAATTCATCTGGAATAACAAAAAACCCAGGATAGCTAAAACTATCCTCAACAATAAAAGGACTTCAGGGGGAATCACTATCCCTGAACTCAAGCAGTATTACTGAGCAATAGTGATAAAAACTGCATGGTATTGGTACAGAGACTGACAGATAGACCAAAGGAACAGAATTGAAGACCCAGAAATGAACCCACACACCTATGGTCACTTGATTTTTGACAAAGGAACCAAAACCATCAAATGGAAAAAAGATAGCATTTTCAGCAAATGGTGCTGGTTCAACCGGAGGTCAACATGTAGAAGATGGCAGATCGATCCATGCTTATCACCCTGCACAAAGCTTAACTCCAAGTGGATCAAGGACCTCCACATCAAACCAGACACACTCAAACTAATAGCAGAAAAACTAGGGAAGCATCTGGAACACATGGGCACTGGAAAAAATTTCCTGAAAAAAACACCAATGGCTTATGCTCTAAGATCAAGAATCGACAAATGGGATCTCATAAAACTGCAAAGCTTCTGTAAGACAAAGGACACTCTGGTTAGGACAAAACAGCAACCAACAGATTGGGAAAAGGTCTTTACCAATCCTACAACAGATAGAGGGCTTATATCCAAAATATACAAAGAACTCAAGAAGTTAGACCGCAGGGAGACAAATGACCCTATTAAAAAATGGGGTTCAGAGCTAAACAAAGAATTCACAGCTGAGGAATGCTGAATGGCTTAGAAACACCTAAAGAAATGTTCAACATCTTTAGTAATAAGGGAAATGCAATTCAAAATAACCCTGTGATTTCACCTCACACCAGTGAGAATGGTTAAGATCAAAAACTCAGGTGACAGCAAATGCTGGCGAGGATGTGGAGAAAGAGGACCACTCCTCCATTGTTGGTGGGATTGAAGACTGGTACAACCATTCTGGAAATCAATCTGGAGGTTCCTCAGAAAATTGGACATTGAACTGCCTAAGGATCCAGCTATACCTCTCTTGGGCATATACCCAAAAGATGCCCCAACATATAAAACAGACACGTGCTCGACTATGTTCATAGCAGCCTTATTTATAATAGCCAGAAGCTGGAAAGAACCCAGATGACCTTCAACAGAGGAATGGATACAGAAAAGTGGTACATCTACACAATGGAGTACTACTCAGCTAACTAAAACAATGACTTCATGAAATTAGGCGAATGGATGGAACTGGAAAATATTATCCTGAGTGAGGTAACCCAATCACAGAAAAACACACATGGTATACACGCATTGATAAGTGGCTATTAGCCCAAATGCTTGAATTACCCTAGATGCCTAGAACACATAAAACTCAAGACGGATGATCAAAATGTGATTGCTTCACTCCTTCTTTAAAAGGGGAACAAGAATACCCTTGGCAGGGAATAGAGAGGCAAAGTTTAGAACAGAGGCAGAAGGAACACCCATTCAGAGCCTGCCCCACATGTGGCCCATACATATACAGCCACCAAACTAGATAAGATGGATGAAGCAAAGAAGTGCAGGCCGACAGGAACTGAATGTAGATCTCTCCTGAGAGACACAGCCAGAATACAGCAAATACAGAGGCGAATGCCAGCAGCAAACCACTGAATTGAGAACAGGAACCCCATTGAAGGAATCAGAGAAAGAACTGAAAGAGCTTGAAGGGTCTTGAGACCCCATGTGAACAACAATGCCAACCAACCTGAGCTTCCGGGGACTAAGCCACTACCCAAAGTCTATACATGGACTGACCCTGGACTCTAACCTCATAGGTAGCAATGAATAGCCTAGGAAGACCACCAGTGGAAGGGGAAGCCTTTGGTCCTGCCAAGACTGAACCCCCAGTGAACATAATTGTTGGGGGGAGGGTGGTAATGGGGGAAGATGGGGAGGCGAAGCCGATATAGAAGGGGAGGGGGAAGGGTTAGGGAGATGTTGGCCGGGAAACCGGGAAGGGGAATAACAATCAAAATCAGAAATACTCAAGTTAATAAAGATTTAAAAAAAAATGGTTGTAAGTATAAAAGAAAATATCACAAGTTGTCCATTAGAATGTGATGCCTTATAAAACTATCAGTGTACAACTTAGCAGCAAAACTCCTCATAGCTGTGTGCAGTGAAGTTTCTCAGTGTTAATCTTTCTCTACATCTCTCCAATTTATCTACTGATTAAGCCATTTCTAGCTTCGTTTTACCCAAAATTGACCAGTGTCTCTATTTTGATATTGAAATAACCGTGTTCTCATTTGAATCTGAATCAATTCTTTCTTATTCAAAGATAGATTGATTAGAGAGGACATTTACAAAGATAGCTTGCTTTTCACTTAGTTTTAAGGAAATCATGTTCCCCAACATATTTTAAATTCAATATCACTAGAAAGCTAAACTCCAATCACATGTTGCTCATCAGCTCAAAGACTAGGAATATTATTAAGATTTAAGGTAAAACGGCTTGGCGATTTAACTCAATGGCAGAGCGCTGGACTAGCTAGGTACAAGGCTGTGGGTTCAATCCTCAGTTCCAGAAGGAAAAAAAAATAAAGATTTGAGAGAAAAAGATTTAAGATCAAATTTTTATTTTAAAAAAATCTGCAGAGAATAAAACAAATAAGGGGAGGGCAATCAGTTGGCTCAGAATGTCAAACAAACGCACTTGTGATGCAAAATCTGTGTTTCATCTCAGGAACCCTCTGTGGGAGAAAACACAGGCTCTTAAAAAGTTGTCCTCTGATCTTCAACAGGAACCAGCTCATGCACGTGACTGTAGCCACATGCACACATGTGTTTGCATGCATGCATGAGCATTTGAGTGATATTACACACAATAATAACTCATTAAAACTTGAAGAAAAACAAAGAAAAAAAGACACAGAAGTACTCAAGATGCTCATCACAGAGACATTCTCAGGCAGCAGATGAGAGAGACCCACAGCCAGAAATTATGCAAGAGTCTAAATTGGAGGTTTGCATTGAGTCCCTCCCCTCAGAGATCAGGGAACCCCTCAAAACAGGGGGAGGAAGAATTGTAGGAGTCAGAAGGGATAGAGGAAACCAGGAACACTTGGTCCACAGAAACAACTAAGCAGAGGGCTCACATAGGCTCACAGAAACTGAAATGGCAAGCACAGAGCCTACAGGTCTACACTATGTCTCTGTGTCTATGTCATGGCGTTTAGCTTGATACTGTTGTGAGACTCTCAACAGTGGGAGTGAGTGTATCTCTGACTCTTTAGCCTTCTCTTGAGACATTTTCTCCTGTTGGATTGCCTTGTTCAGACTCAATATGAGGGCTTTCACCAGGTAATATTTATTGTATCTTGTTTTCTCTTATCTGGCTGTCCTCTCTTAGAGGACAGCTCCTTTTGAAGAGGAAAGGGAGGGGGAGTGAATATGTGGGAAAGAGGATGTCTGAGGAAGCTAGAAGTGTGGAGAGATAGGAAAGTGTGGTGGGAATGTATGAAAGAATCTATTTTCTTCCATATTCATTTTTTTTTTCAGAACTGTGGACCGAACCCAGGACGGTACGCTTGCTAGTGATAACTGAACTAAGTCCCCAACCCCTTCCGTGTTCATTTTTATTTACTTAATACTCTTCCCTCACGCAATACATCTTGACCACACTTTGCCCTCCCTCCACTGGTCTCATCTCCCACTATAGTCTCTCCCACAACCACTCTTCTTCCATTTTCCCTTCTGACAAGATGAGGCTTCCAGCAGTATCAACCAAACACAGCATAGCTGTTGTGGTTTGCCTTGGAGTTCTCTCTGAATTTGTGGAATAAAGGCAAGAGCACTAGATTTGGGCAGAGGAAGGAGTCAGGAGCAGGAGGGGGATTAGATTCAGAGGTTAGGTTGAGAGAGGACAGTTGGCGACAGTTGAGCCAGTGGAACCTGAGCAGGAGGGGGAGAGGATGGTACAGTTAAGAGAGTGAGGGGGAAGAGGAGGAAGCTAGGAGGAAAAGGGCGACGGTTTAGAGACAGGATGGGGAACTGAGAAGAGTTAGAAGAGACAGGAGATGGAGAGAGGGGAGAAGCTAGGAGTCATTGTAAGAGAAAGAGAAACTAAAGCATGAAAGAGTTTATATATTTGGGAGAGTGAGTAAAGAAAATAGGTTGAGAGAGGATGGGGAACTGAGAAGAGTTAGAGGAGACAGGAGATGGAGAGAGGGGAGAAGCTAGGAGTCGTTGTAAGAGAAATAGAAACTAAAGCATGAAAGAGTTGATATATTTGGGAGAGTGAGTAAAGACAGTTTGGAAACACGATGGAGAACTGAGAAGAGTTGGAGGAGACAGGAGATGGAGAGAGGGGAGAAGCTAGGAGTCGTAAGAGAAGGAGAAACTAAAGCATAAAAGAGTTGATATATTTGGGAGAGTGAGTAAAGAAAAGAGAGAGAGAGAGGAGAAGCAAGGAGTCGTTGTGGGAGAAGGAGAGCTGGAGATCTGGCAAATAAAAGGTGCAAGGGATAGATGGTACCGGGCTTTGTATGTTTAAGTGGGCAATTATATCTTACCAATTGGATCTAAGATTATTGTGTGGTGTGTTCTTTTGTGTAAGAGTCTCAGTGTAAGAAAGTGTGTGGCTGGGCTGTGTTTCCGCCAAGATATCCAGCAGATATCTGGGGAACTGAGGTGTAAGAACCCTAGCAGGGTAAAAACACCAGTTGTATGTTCTTTTGTGTAAGAGTTTCAGTGTAAGAAAGTGTGTGGCTGGGCTGAGTTTCTGCCAAGATATCCAGCAGATATCTGGGGCACTGAGGTGTAGGACCCTAGCAGGGTAAAACACCGAGAGAAAAACTTTTACCGTTTTATTTTTACTTTTTTATTTTTATTTTTAAATTTTTTACAACAACATATGGCGCCCAACTAATCCATTAGAACTCAACTAACCTGAGATAATAGTTAGACAAGCTACTTCTTAATTACAGGTATTCATGATGGGTGTGACTTTGAGTTTTATAATTATATTATTACTCTGGGAGAGAGTGCAAGATACAAGCTTTTCTGGTTTCAGACTAAAGAACACAGTATTTTGGGAGAAAGATTTTGTCTTTGTGCTTTTAAAAGATGTGATTAGGCTTTGGAAACCTCAGAGAGTCATAATGATCAGATTTGACAGAGGTAGACCGCCTGAAAAGTTTATTCAGGAAAATCAAACAAAAAGATATCTCGATTCTAAACTTTTGTCTTGAGAGTTGTATTTTACAGAGCATGCCTGCCTACTTGGAATCCTGGTCTCAAGGACTTTCAGCTGGGTCCAGTCAGGACACATCAGCTACAGCATTTGCTTCATTCTTCCTACCCCCAACCCCCAAGGATATCTCAACGCCCATGTACAGCTTGAAGAAGCTAAGGAGGAGTCATCGCCCCAATTCCCTGGACTTTGGGGGGGCTGAAAATGGTTATTCTAAAGTTGTTTTTATGAGGAATTGAAAATTGGTTGTAATTTAACAGGGAGGAATTAGCTAGATTGAATTGTACAGTCATAATCTCATTTGGCAACTAAGCTGAAATCATATCTTTGCTTTGGTATAGAATTTATTTGTCAAAAGAGTTTAAAAGTACAAGGTTTAGAGCCAGTCCTTCTATTGTTGTCGTTACAAATTTCTAAGTTGATTACACCTGTGAGTTAAGATCTCTCCCACAACCACTCTTCTTCCATTTTCCCTTCTGACAAGATGAGGCTTCCAGCAGTATCAACCAAACACAGCATAGCAAGTTAGAATAAGATCAGGTACAAACTCGTATATCAAGGCTGAGCAAGGTAAACCAGTAAGACGACAAAGGGAACAAGACAGGCAAAAGAGTGAGAGACACTCCTAACTTCCACTGTCAGAAGTCCCACAAGAACACTAAGCTACACAGCCATAGCATATATGCAGAGAACCTAGCACAGTCCCATGCAGGGCGAAGCCTCTGTGAAGCCCTATGAACCCTGCTTAGATGATTGACACCAGTGTCTTGTACTCCTGGTGTCCTGTACCTGTCTGGCTCCTGCAATCCTTCCTCCCTCTCTCTCAGGGCATTTAACCAAGCTCCATCTAATGCTTGGCTGTGTCTCTCTGTATCTGCTCCCATCAGTTGCTAGGTGAATCCTCTTTGATGACAACTGAACAAGGCACTAAGCTATGAGTACAGCAGAATATCACTTGGAATCAAAAGAATCGATTTCATGATTTTTTTCTTTTATTCTTCTCTCACATATTAAATCTGGACCACCATTTCCTTCCCTTACTCTTCCCCCAGCCTTTCCCCATGTCTCTGTTCTCCTCCAGAACCAGTCCCCTTCCACATCCCCTCTGCCTAGTGCTTGGCTGTGTAGTACTTTAAATCTACTTCTAACAGTTGTTGGATGAAGTCTGTCTGGTCTCTTTGATGATGATTCTGCTAGGCTCTGGTCTCAGTATTCTGTAGGCAGGATGAAATGTAGGTTATAGTTTTGTGGCTGTGTTGATGTCCCAGTTGAGATCTTGCCTGGTTACAGAAGATGGCCAGTGTGGGCTCCACATGCTCCATTATTAGGAGTCTTTGCTTGGGTCTCCCTTAGATTCCATGGAGTTTCCGTTGCACTAGGTTTCCACCTTACCCTGAAATGACCCCCAGTTCCAGTTATGTCTAACAGTACTGTCATCCTCCCTCCCACTCAGGAATCTATTTTCAATTTAAAATGGAGAGAGAGAGAGAGAGAGAGAGAGAGAGAGAGAGAGAGAGAGAAGTACTCAAGAGAAGTTGGAGTAGTTTCAAAGGGAAAGAAATACAATTAGCTGGGAGTGCACTGATCTGGTTAATTAAGCATGAAAAGTAATTTGAAATTTTACCAGCATGCTATAGAGCTAGTGGAAACAGATATTAGTAAGAGCACCAGTGGAAGGGGAAGCCCTTGGTCCTACCAAGACTGAACCCCCAGTGAAGATAATTGTTGGGGGGAGGGTGGTAATGGGGGGAGGATGGGGAGGGGAACACCCATACCGAAGGGGAGGGGGAAGGGTTAGGGCGATGTTGGCCCTGAAACCGGGAAGGGGAATAACAATCGAAATGTAAATAAGAAATACTAAAGTTAATAAAGATGGGGGAAAAAAGAAAGTTAAAAACTTAAAAAAAAAATGGAGTACAGAGCTAAACAAAGAATTCTCAACTGAGAAGCATCAAATGGCTTAGAAGTACAGAAATGTTCAACATCCTTAGTCATCAGGGAAATCCAGATCAAAACAACCCTGAGATTTCACCTCACACCAGTGAGAATGGCTAAGATCAAAAACTCAGGTGACAGCAAATGCTGGCGAGGATGTGGAGAAAAAAACACCCCTCCATTGTTGGTGGGATTGCAGACTGGTACAACCACTCTGGAAATCAGTCTGGAGGTTCCTCAGAAAATTCGACATAGTACTAACTGAGGATCCAGAAATACCACTCCTGGGCATATACCCAAAAGATGCCCCAACATATAACAAGGACACATGCTCCACTATGTTCATAGCAGCCTTATTTATAATAGCCAGAAGCTGGAAAGAACCCAGATGCCCTTCAACAGAGGAATGGATACAGAAAATGTGGTACATCTACACAATGGAATACTACTCAGCTATCAAAAACAATGACTTTATGAAATTCATAGGCAAATGGAGGAACTAGAAAATATCATCCTGAGTGAGGTAACCCAATCACAAATCAACACACCTGGTATGTACTCACTGATAAGTGGATATTAACCCAAAAACTCGAATTGCCCAAGATACAATCCATAGACCACATGAAGCTCAAGAAGAAGGACCAAAGTGCTGATACTCCAGTTCTTCTTAAAAGGGGAAACAAAAATATTCATAAGATCAGATTTGGAGACAAAGTTTGGAACAGGGAATGAAGGAATGACCATTCAGAGCCTACCCCACCTGGAGATCCATCTCATATTTATACAGCCAACAAAACTAGATAAGATTGATGAAGCTAAGAAGTGCATGCTGACAGGAACTGGATATAGCTGTCTCCTGAGAGGCATAGCCAAAGCATGTCAAATACAGAGGTGAATGCTAACAGCAAACCATTAAACTGAGAATAAGGTCCCTGATGGAGGAATTACAGAAAAGATTGAAAGAGCTCAAGGAACTTGCAACCCAATAAGAATAACAATGCCACCCAACCAGAGCTCCCAGGGACTAAACCACTACCCAAAGACTATACATGGACTGACCCATGGCACCAACTGCATTTGTAGCAAAGGATGGTCTTGTTGGGCACCAATGGAAGGAAAAGCTCTTGGTCCTGCCAAGGTTGGACACCCCCCCCCCAGTGCAGGGAAATGTCAGGGGGGCGGGAAGGGGGTACTTCGAGAGGAGGAACACCCTCATAGAAGAAGAGGAGGGGGATGGGATAGGGGGTTATGGCAGGGAAACAGGGAAAAGTAATAACATTTGAAATGCAAATAAAATTTATCCAATAAAAGGGAAAAAAGGCGTGCACTCTATATTTTGGTGGCAGTGATTCATATTTATGCACTCTATTTCTATTGATTTTTGGGCTCATGTGGAAGAACAATTAATACAAGTGTTTTAAGGGCCAGAGGTAACCAAAAGGGATCATATGTGACATTGTTTAGGCAAACAAATGCTTGGGCTTACAGTGTCACGTGCAAATATTACAATGCCTATCACATGTCAATACACACTTTTCAAACTGTATCCTGAAACAGATAGCTATAATACTCATCTTATGCCTTCGCTGACTTAGTAAAGTTTACTAAACCACAAGCCAGGAAACTGGAAAATAAGTTATTTGTATTCAACTCCAAGGTCATTCTCTTTTGGAAAAAGTTGCGTATTGGTAACTTTAATATAATTAGAACAGCAAGCACTATACATCTCATTAGTTATGAGAAGGACAACATCCATCACTAATTCCACATTTCACTAATCAATATGCAAACTGAAGCTCAGGAATGCTTAATGACATCTATGAATCGATAGAGGCAGTGCTTGACAAAAATAGCCCAACCCACTCCCAAGTTCATCTTCTGAATCACCTTTGCTTTCCTTTCTGCCTCTTGAGTGAAGGCGATATTTGGTTTTTACAGTCAGGCCAAACCAGTAGCCTGTAGGAGAATGCACAGTGGGGTCCTCTAGTACCTGACCCTCCTAAGATGTGTTCTTCATCAAAATGTGCTCTTCAGTATCTTTTAAAAATGTGAATCATGGCAAAAGGAACAGAAGAACTAACTCTCAGTAGATAAAGAAAGACCAAGACACCATACTCTGTACTTGAAAAACTGTTTTGAGAAGAGAGCATATTTAAAAATTATATGATAACCTGGTTTGGATTCCATAGAATTGAAATTGTGAATTCTTTAGTAAGAAGAAGATACAAATCTATTTGAAGAAATTTTAACATGTCTGATAGTTTTAGACATACTAATTCCATCCCCCATGTGTGCTTAGTCTATTTAATTCATTCAGGAGCTCAGTTAATATTCTGAGAAATGGGTCTTTGATGGCAACAGAAGCCAGGGAGTTTGTAAGAAATTTCCAGTTCTTGGGGTTGGGGATTTAGCTCAGTGGTAGAGCGCTTGCCTAGCAAGTGCAAGGCCCTAGGTTCGGTCCCCAGCTCCGGAAAAAAAAAAAAAAAGAAAAAAGAAATTTCCAGTTCTTGACTTACAACCTCAGGTACTAAAGTACTTTGTGTAAACAAAAGTCAGGTTCACCTCCAAAAGGAGATGCCCTCCTGAGTAAATGACATCAGCATAATGAATCATGGGAAACATTTGTACCAATGGGTCTTCATAGTTACTAGGCTTCACCCCTCTGACATCCTCTCAGAACATTTGGTTACAGAATGTCTCCTTGTTGGGGTTCTTCTTTCTCACATTGCTTTTTAAGAAAAAGGAATCACCATCTTTCAAATAGAGAATCTCCTTCTTTCATCTGAAAATGAAGTTCAAATTTTGGGGAAATCTCTCCTTTACTAAATACCGTGGGATGTGCAGATGATTCAGAACCCATCAGAAGATGAAAAAGAGAGGGCAAACATTCATTATAGTCATCTCAAAGGAAATCCTATGAATTAAATATTTTTTTTATTAACTTGAGTATTTCTTATGTACATTTAGTGTTATTCCCTTTCCGGTTTCGGCAAACATCCTTCCTCCCCCTTCCTTATGGGTGTTCCCTCCCCACCCTCCCCATTGCCCCTCCCCGACAGTCTAGTTCACTGGGGGTTCAGTCTTCAGGACCCAGGGCTTCCCCCTTCCACTGGTGCTCTTACTAGGATATTCATTGCTACCTACGAGGTCAGAGTCCAGGGTCAGTCCATGTATAGTCTTTAGGTAGTGGCTTAGTCCCTGGAAGCTCTGGTTGCTTGGCATTGTTGTACATATGGGGTCTCAAGCCCCTTCAAGCTCTTCCAGTTCATTCTCTGATTCCTTCAACAGGGGGTCCCTATTCTCAGTTCAGTGGTTTGCTGCTGGCATTCGCCTCTGTATTTGCTGTATTCTGGCTGTGTCTCTCAGGGGCGATCTACATCCGGCTCCTGTCGGGTCTGCACTTCTTTGCTTCATCCATCTTGTCTAATTGGGTGGCTCTATATGTATGGGCCACATGTGGGGCAGAGCTCTGAATGGGTGTTCCTTCAGTCTCTGTTTTAATCTTTGCCCTCTCTCTTCCCTGCCAAAGGGTATTCTTTTCCCCTTTTAAAGAAGGAGTGAAGCCTTCACATTTTGATCCTCCGTCTTGAGTTTCATTTGTTCTAGGCATCTAGGGTAATTCAAGCATTTGGGCTAATAGCCACTTATCAGTGAGTGCATACCATGTATGTCTTTCTGTGATTGGGTTATCTCACTCAGGATGATATTTTCCAGGTCCAACCATT
>NC_046154.1:127299504-127328285 GCF_011064425.1 Rattus rattus | reverse complement strand
TGCTTCGTTGCCAAGAGGATTAGTTTCTTGCTTTTTCTAGGGTGTAGCTTGCTTCCTTATGTTGGGCTTTACCATTTATTATTCTTTGTAGGGCTAGATTTGTAGAAAGATATTGTGTAAATTTGGATTTGTCATGGAATATCTTGGTTTCTTCATCCATGTTAATTGAGAGTTTTGCTGGATACAGTAACCTGGGCTGGCATTTGTGTTCTCTTAGGGTCTGTATGACATCTGTCCAGGATCTTCGGGCTTTCACAGTCTCTGGTGAGAATTCTGGTGTGGTTCTGATAGGTCTGCCTTTATATGTTACTTGACCTTTTTCCCTTATTGCTTTTAATATTCTTTCTTTGTTTTGTATATTGGGTTTTTTGACTATTATGTGATGGGTAGAGTTTCTTTTCTGGTCCAATCTATTTGCAGTTCTATAGGCTTCTTGTATGTTTATGGGAATCTCTTTAGGTTAGGGAAGTTTTCTTCTATGATTTTGTTGAAGATATTTACTGGTCCTTTGAGCTGGGAGTCTTCACTCTCTTCTATACCTATTATCCTTAGGTTTGATCTTTTCATTGAGTCATGGATTTCCTGTATGTTTTGGACCAGTAGCTTTTTCCATTTTACATTATCTTTGACAGTTGTGTCGATGATTTCTATGGAATCTTTTCCTCCTGAGATTCTCTCTTCTATCTCTTGTATTCTGTTGTTGATGCTTGTATCTCCAGCTCCTTGTATCTTCCTTTGGTTTTCTCTATCCAGGGTTGTCTCCCTTTGTGCTTTCTTTATTGCTTCTATTTCCATTTTTAATTCCTTCACCTGATTGTGTTTTCCTGGAATTCTTTCAGGGATTTTTGTGATTCCTCTCTATAGGCTTCTGCTTGTTTATTTATGTTTTCCTGCGTTTCTCTGAGGGAGTTCTTCATGTCTTTCTTGATGTCCTCCAGCGTCATGATCAAATATGATTTTAAATGTAGATCTTGCTTTTCTTGTGTGTTTGGATATTCAGTGTTTGCTTTGGTGGGAGAATTGGGCTCCAATAATGCCATGTAGTCTTGGTTTCTGTTGTTTGGTTTCCTGCGCTTGCCTCTCGCCATCAGATTATCTCTGGTGTTACTTTGTTCTGCTATTTCTGACAGTGGCTAGACTTCCTATAGGCCTGTGTGTCAGGAGTGCTGTAGACCTGTTTTCCTGTTTCCTTTCAGCCAGTTATGGGAGCATGGTGTTCTGCTTTCAGGCATGTAGTCTTTCCTGTCCACTGGTCTTCAGCTGTTCCTGTGGATGTGTGTCCTGAGTCCACCAGGCAGGTCGCTTGGAGCAGAAAAGTTTGTCTTACTCGTGGTCCCACTGTTAAGTTGCTTGTGGGGCCTGCTGTTGAGCTCTCTGTTAGGGCAGCAGCCAGGAGGACCTGCGCTGCCTTTTTCTGGGGCCCCTGTGCACTGGGGTTCCAGATGGCCCTAGGTGTTTTCCTCTGGAGTCAGAAATGTGGGCATATGTAGTCCCTTCTGGCTTCCCAGGCGTGTCTGCCCCTCTGAACTTTAGCTCTCCCTCCCATGGGATTTGGGTGTAGGGAGCTTTTGACCGGGTCCCTTCATGTCCATGCGGTGTCTGGACAGCAAGGGACCTGCCGCTTGAGTGCCCCTATCTTCCTGTTCCCAGAGGCCCTATATAGTTTCCTCTTGGGCCAGGGATGTGGGCAGAGGTGGGCAGTATTTGTGGTCTCTCCTGCTCTATAGTCTCAGGAGTGCCCACCTGTCCAGGCGGTGAGCTCTCTCACATGGAGTTTGGGAATAGGGATTGTTTTAGTTCTTAATGCACATCTTAAAATTTATTAGTTTAGTACTTGTGAGTTAGAGGTATAATTGTATTAAGAAATAATCCATGTTTATGTCTGTGTATAATGGTATTCTCCATTCTCTCCTCTCTTGCTGTCTCTTTTTTCTCTCACTTTCTTTTCTTTTCCTTTTTTTTTTACTGTCATAGGAAAGCCTTGTCATATTTTGTAAACCCAGGATCTATGAAAGCTCTCTGAGAAAAATAACCTACTTCCCCTTTTAAATATTGAACAGACAGGAATCATGAGTTCCCTTGCAAACTGCCAACTGATTACCTAATCACATCAAATAGACTTTATTTGATATGCTGTGTGTAATTAAATTTCAGTTACAGATTAGAATGACAAAGCACTATGGTGGGGTAAGTATACATGAATGACTACGAAGGCTAGTGTTTCTATATGGAGAAGGTGAAGATAAGTGTCTCTTCTCAATGTTGATTGTTTTCCAGAGCAAGGGCTGAAAGTCATGTCCTAGAGGATGCACATTGCATGCCAATCATCTTCATCTGTCTCTGCAGTAGGAGTTTAGTAATAACTCTGCTCATTGCTTCATCTCCCTGAGTAACTCTTTTTCTATAACATTTGTCACCAACACTTAACTGGTGAACATTAGAAAGATTGTAGATAGGATCAAGTAACCATGCCAGCCCCTTGCTGCCATATGAATGCAAATCACATGTTACTTTCATTAATGAAAACCTTTCTTATCTTGTTTTCTTGGCAGCTTCAACTTCTCTACCATTTTCTCAACCCTTGCACATAAAACTCTCAGTTAACCTCTATAGTGTTATTTTTGTTAAAATAAAATCCTTTATTTTTACTCTTTATTTGCTTTTTTGGTATAATTTTAGTGCCGTATCTTTTATTCTTTTGAGAACTCATCTTTGAGATGATGACCAAGATGCGGCTTTCCTCCTTCTAAAATAAATATCAGTCAGGGTTGAGAAGCCATTAAAATTAAACAAATTAAAATTTGTTTATATATAGAAAGGAATAACTACTTAAAAGTTTCAATCTTTTATCACATTGGATCAAAATCAACATCACCTTTACATTAAAACAGTACTATGTCTAAATTAGGCTAATTAACAATTCAAATGCTATTCATTCTCAGAAGTTCATCTTCACTAAATCGTACAGTTTATGTGCACAGGCATTTGAATTATGAGTTTTTTTGTACCTTAATGCAGATCTATCCTCAATATTCAGTATACTTCAAGACTGTGCATCTTTTACAGAATAGTTCTAAGTTGAGGGGGTCAAATTACTCCTTGATTTATTGCTTGAGCAGATTCACACATTAGAGTGAAAATTGCTACAATCAATGAACCCAAATGGTCACACATTATTACTCAATTATCATATAGTAAATAGACTACATCCCCAAATCTGAGTTTACAAGGTTGACATACTGTATAAGCTTGGTATTATATAATAATACAATGATCCCACTATCTCAGAATTGTTTCACTGCCATAAATTCCTATGTTTTGCCTATGTATCCAACTGATTACATGTTTGCCCCTAATTTGACTGCTTACTGACATACAATGCTCTAACTGTAGGTAGACAAAAGGAGGCAAATATGGCCTCAACATTAATCCTATGCTTTCTTCATTACTTGAGAATATTGATTTCAAGTCATACCTACAGAATGGAAACCTTTTGATTGATTGAAATGTACCATTTTCCTCCAAACTTTATACTCTCAGAAATAATTAATTTTAAGGAAATCCAAGCATGATGTATATACTATAAAAGCTATACTTATTTCATAGTGCATAAAATTATCAAACATGTAATATTGTTAATTAATATTACATAATTTAATTGGACCTTAAATAACTGTAGTTATATATTAAAAAATATCACTTGATAGTTTGTATATGCTCAGTCCAGGAAATGGCACTATTAGAGGGTTTGGTCCTGTTGGAATAGGTGTGGCCTTTTTGGAATAGGTGTGTCACTGTAGGTGTGTGCTATCAAGCTCTATTCTAACTGCCTAGAAATGAGTATTCTCTTAGCAGTCTTCACATGAAGATGTAGAGCTCTCAGTTCCTCCTCAAACATGCCTGCTGGGATACGACAATGTTCTCACATTGATGATAACGGATTAAACCTCTGAACTTCTAAGCCAGCCCCAAATAAATGTTCTTATAAGAGTTGTCTCTGTCCCATAATTGTTCCTGTCTTAAAGAACTTCAGGGACAAAAATGGAGAGGAGCCAGAAGAAAAGGAGATCCAGTGACAAGTCCAGCTGATCCAGCTCAAGGGGAGGCCTCAAGGCCTGACATTATTACTAAGGTTATGTAATACTCACAAAAAGGGGCCTATCATAACTACCCTTCAAAAGACCAAACAAGCAGCTGAAAGAGTCAGATGCAGATACTTACACTCAACCAGTGGACAGAGGCTGCTGACCCCTGTTGTTGAATTAGGGGAAAGCTTGAAGAAGCAGAGGAGAAGGGAGATCATACAGGAAGACCAGCAGCTCAACTAACCTGGACTCCTGAGGTAGCATACACCAGCTGATATGAGATTCCCCCCCCCCAACACATATACAGTAGAGAACTACTGGGTCTGGAGTCAGTGAGAGACTATGCAGAGACTTGAGGCCCCAGGAAGTGGGGGAAGTCTGGTTGGGTAGGGCTTGAGGGGTAGGGACATCCTCTTGGAGACAGAGGTGAGGGGGTGGGAGGAGGTATATAGTGTGGAAAAATCAGAGGGTGCACTGGGAGGGGGATAAAGTCTGTACAGTAAAAAATGATTAAAGAATTAGTTAAAATAAATATACAAATAAAAGTAAATTCTAGAAACAAAAAGAAGAAAAGAAAAGAAAAACAACAGTCTAGACAGGGCTCTCCTGGTGCAGTGTGACCAGACAATGTGTGTATCTATCCCCTTTCTGGAGCTGAACACTAATAAATGTGTTTTCTTATCAACATATGTTAAATACAAAGAAGTCACCTGTAAGAGGTAGTTATCATCAAATTTATCTGGTATCTGCTGATAACCTTTGGCTAAAACAAATCCTGGCAAATCCGGTAGGCTGACTGTGATAATTGAAGGACAAATGACCTCTGTGAGACAATGAATGCAGCATCAAGAACAAAGACAGTGATTAATGGTTAGTGGTATCCATGGAGCATAACACCACCTGGCAGAAATGCAGCCTTAACTGACAGTACTCTCTAGGGACATACCAGAAGATAAGGGATGCATCCCAGTTTGTTCAAGAAAATTTGTAAATACATAAAAAAGACTTCTTTGTTGTTCATACATGTAGTCATTTTGTCTAATTGTTCATCTTCATTTTCTTCTCCTTTAGTAACCGCTTTCAGAAAGATGTGCAGAAGACAAATAGCCTTTAGCAGCATTCAGAATGGTGACAAAAGTTTGAAGATGCAATTTTATTCTCTTGAATAAAGTAGGACAAATATTGCAGCATCTCAGCCTTTTATAAATGTGGGTTTTAGCTTTCCCTCAAACAAAACAAAACATCCACTCTTAAAAATGTATAGTTGTGACCGGGTGTTATGGTACACATCTCTAATCCCAGCTCTTGGGAAGCAGAGGCAAGTGGATCTCTATGTGAGGTAGAGGACAGCTTCAACTACATAGTGAGTTCCAGGACAGTCAGGAAAATGTAGAGATATACATTTAAAAATTAAATTAAATTAAAAAGTAAAATAAATAGCATGTGCAAAGGAAATATTTCCTTAGTAGGTGAGTACTATTGGTTATCTTGTTTCTTTTGACAACATTGTGAAACTGTGTAGTCTTTATTTAAATAAGTCAAATTGGTCTTAGGATCTATAAAGGTAACAGCTTCTCAGTAAGACAGGTTAAAATCTACAGAGCTGTCTGGACTTATTTCTATGTATAAACTGTGGTTGGAGAACTAAATTTTCATTCCAGGCACTTTTTCTTTTCTCTAGGAAGCTTTAGGTTGACTTTTTAAATGTATCAGTTTCATCACTTTTTAAAGGTGTCTAACAACTGTAAAATTCATGGCCTTGGTGGCAGGAAATGAATGTAATAATAAAAAAAGCTGGATAGTGAAACAAGAGTTATCAATGGATTTACACATTTGCATGGCAAAAGGTCAGGTGTATTTCAGAGTACTGAGGTCTATATTTTAAGTTTAACTGACTGGTTTTAAAAGAAATGCCCCACCCTTTATTTTACTGCATTGCATCGTAAGAGTGCCTGGCCATTTCTCAAGTCTTCTCTGATCAAGATGTCACCTGACCTTACGTGCCTGCCAAAATGATTACAGAGTTTTTCAAGGGGTTCAAATCATTGCCTTTAGTTTTATGATCTTTTGTGCTTGACCAAATTCCAGTTTTGTGAAATTACTTCCATTTCCATTTCGGAATCCTTCTCACTAAAACACACAGCAGGAAAAAATTTTACAAGATAGACACACTGTATTTTGATGGCTTTGATAGCTTCTTGTTCTCACGAGGAAGAGAACTAGACAAAATCGAAGTAATCGGACATGAATTTACTAACATTATTAGCAGTAAACATAATGTCAATACTTTATGAAGTATGAATATTTCATTTGTGATAAATTCTCCCAATACTATATCATCTTACTATGTAAATAAAGACAATCATAGTCTTAATGACAGGGTGGGTAAAGTTCATTTTCCTTCTTTATAAGTGATGCCATGGAATTCATATATGAATCTAATATTGGTAATTTGCCACTTGTGAATATAATGTTAAATTGTTAAATTCTTTATGATGTGATCTACTTATTTAGATGAAAGTCTGGCATATATACACAAGTTTACAAAAAATGCTTTCTGATGATTTTGCAAAAAAATGAAATATTTTAATATACATATAGTTCATGTTATTCTCATTTATTCACATTTCTTAAGTTATATATGCTCAATTAATTAGTTAGATGTACCAAATTTTTATTTAATGTTTGGTGAAATGTTATTATTTTAAATACTTTTTTCCTCAAAGGTCTATGCCCTAGAATGTAGTCCCCATGTGTTGGCCATGAGATATTTTGGCTTCTAATACACTTTCTAAAGTATATCAGTTCACTAATCATTTGCTCAATGTGTAATTATATTAAGTGATAACTCAGGTTTATGTCTCCGTATATTTCTATTTTCTCATTCTCTTTTACTTCTACCTCGCTCTTTTTCATGTTTTTTTTTTATTACCCATCTCTCAGAAAACCTCTTCATATTTAAAAAAACCCTGGATTTATGAGGTCTCTCTCAGAAACAAAACCTATTTCCCATTTAAAATGTTAATTTAGCAGATCGCTATCCTTATTTCACTTGGAAATAGCCACAGAAGTTTGAAGAAGTAAACCTGATGGAAAGTTGTCAGATCATTGATGTTCTTGGAGTAGATAAATGCAGTTTTCTTGGGATATCCAAAAACCTAGTATGTCCTCTGAATTTCTCTACTTTCTGTTTTCATAATGTGCTTACTCTCCTTTCTTGCACTAATTCTTACTATGATGAGTTCCAGCAAACTGTACAGTAGGCAGAATTAACCATAGAGTGAACGTATAAGACTGAATATTCTTTATTTTTTAGCTTTCAAATTACAGACTGAATGAAAGTTCATGAAGGAGTCAGATTTGGATAATTTGCTATAGAAACAGAAACATTGAACACAAATTTTTATTCTCTTTTATTTCTTTAAGTATGAACTTATATGTCACATATAAATTACATGTTATATGTCATATATGTAGTATGTTAGATAAATTAATAACATAATGTGTATGATGAAATAGATATATGTAGACATAGAATAAGATATATAGGAAGTACCCAGTCATACTGGGGTATGGCAATAGGCAATGGTGTCAATAAGCATTGGTATAAATAAATATTTTTGTTTAGGTTAATACAACTATTATTATTGTGAGCATTTGCTGGACCTGGTTGCACTGGTGTGATATCATTAGCATACAATTTTTTAACTTAATTTATTTAATGTATACGGATGTTTTGCCTGCATGCACACCTCTCTGTACATCGGAGGAGATTATCTGACACCATGAGACTACAGATATTGATGATTGTGAGGTAACATGTAGATGCTGGGAATTGAACTCAGAACCTCTGAAAGAGTAGACAGTTCCTTAACAGCTGAGCTGTCTCTCTCGTCCCTCTACTTACAACTTACAATACACAGTGAAGTTTTATTTTATATTTGGTACACCCCTCCTTTCACTTTAGAATGGTAGTCTTTCCTACATAGTTATTGTCTACAACAATAACGCATATCAATGTCTTGTAATCTCATCTTTTCTGACAAGCATCCTTGACACTAGTGGTTTTCCATTGTTTATTTGTGAGACTTATTTCAATTATAGTATCTCTCTTTTCCTTTGCTTCCCTCCAGGCCTTTTCAAATAACCCACTCCAATCTCTTTCAGGTTCATTGGCTCTTTCTCATCAATTGTTACTAAATATAACCTTATGAGTCTATGCAATGTTACTTGGATGTATGTTTCAAGGCTCTCTACTTAGCACCAAACAAAACAAAACACAACAACAACAACAACAACAACAACAACAAAACAACAACAACAAAACAATAGATGTGCCCTTTCCTGGAGAGAGCCAGTTCTCCTGCTCCCAGCTTTAAAGTTCTGCTTGTGTTTTTTTGGGGTGTGGTTCAGACCTCTTGGACTACCCTCTATTTAGCTTGGCATATTCATTGGTGTCATCCTTGTCCAGCTCATGTTTGAGTGTTTATGTTGGTGAGATTTTATGGGAATATCTTCTAGTGTGACTAAGATACACATCAAAAACACTAACCTCATTTCTAATACATGATACGAAAGCAACAGATATAGTTTTAAAATATTGTCTACTCACGGCATCCTTTACAGGACTGTCAATTTACTGTAGGAATGGGGTTGGGTTACTCATTTATTTATTGCAATGCACTGGCATGCTGGAATATGATGAATAATGTATTGATTTATTATTTCTAGTTTTTTTCTCGTGAAGATAATTTTCTCTAATGTAGTCAGTATTCTAGGTTTGTCTTGTAGCTAGTATTTATAATGAAATCATACAGGAATTAATGAGATGCAGAAAGAGAACATGGTCTCTGACCCTGCATTTCAAGCTTCATTTCACAGTATCTATAGCACTTAATGGTAGATGAAGAAGTAATTTGACTGAACATCAGTTCAATAGCAATTCAAGCCATTGTACAATGCACATTTCTCTGAAAGGAAAAGACACATTATGTTCCACTTAGGACAATCATGGTGATTGTCTCTCTTTGGAGAAGTTATGAATGTTCTGTCATACATGTAATTTGAATAGCTAAGGCACAATTTGTTTTCAGGTTGGTTATGTAAGTACCATCATGATCGTCAGAAAATCCAACTGATGTTCCTGAACGTGTTTTGGTTGCAAAGCATTGGTTTTTGTGATGTGGCTAATTATATGCCTACTGTACATTTTCAGACTCAAATAGAGGTATGTCTATATATTTCCAAATATGTATGTAAATTATAACATCTTAGTTTCTTTTCCTTTTGCTTTACTAAAAGCAGTGTTGTAAGAGTAACTTATGGGATCAAGGGTTTACTCTGGCTCACAATTCAAAATGATGTTCTTTCATTGAAGTGAAGGCAGAAGGAGCTTCAATTACCTGACCATATTACACCCACAGTCAGAAATTAGGTTGAAAGACAAATGAATCTATGTCACTGTTCAACAGCTGTTCTCCATGTATACAGTCAAGGAACCAGCCACAGAATGCTTACATTCACCCTGCTTGGATCTTCCCTCTCTTAACTAATCCAGATAATCGCCAACAGGTATTTGTAGAAGTCTGTTACCTGGGTGATTCTAGATTGTCTCAAGCTGAGAATGAATACCATCATCGTGTCATTCTGTGACTGATGTGAGGAGACAAATACAATTCCTTATTAAATACAGCTAAGACTGTTTTCTTTATAATCCTTATCATTCTGTCATATAATACTAGGTGATAATTATGTGAGAAGTAATTCCACAAAGTTCTGGTCTTTAATGATCTTCATATCCAGCAACTGAACATTCGGGTTCTCTTAAATTGTCTTCAGTGTACTTCTCCACTCTTTCCATTTATACATTATATCATGACCATTCTTCATACCTATTTTACCATACTCTTCCCATGGACAAGATATGATGATGAAATATTGAGGGTCATAATTGTTTTAAAGATATGTATACATCTGAAACTTAATCTAAACTGCATGAAGAAGCTGATAGATACAATTTTAATGGATAATTATTTTTGTAAGACATTTCTATGCAATTAGTTCTTTTTGAGACTAATTTAAAAATCACAATATCATTGCTAACAATTCTGATCTATTTTCTTTTGTATTTTCCCTTTAATTGTTTTACAACACATATTACATGAATATATTATCTTAACCATTACAATAGTGCAGGGTGGTGATAGTGTATATATTCACGTTGGTGTATAAACAGTACTGGCATGTAGAAATAGCTGTGATTTTTATCATCTTCAAAAACTGAAGGTCGATATCCTACTACAATAAGGCTACTTTCTGCCCAGTCTCTAGAATCATCACTCTCATTTCACTTTGGGACATCATGGAAGTGGACTCCTAGCCTCTGTCCTTTTGAAACTTTTTTTTAGAAAACATCCTTGGACTCATGAATGTTCCAGCCTACCAGATTCAGTAACTAATGATGTGCATTTGTGTAGACTCATGTGATAGATACACTCACATTCTGAACATGTGAAATATAGTAGTGGAGCTTAAGATTTTATTTCAATTTGAATGATGTCATAAAATAGCAGGTACTGTATTGTATAACCCACAATCTACATATTGTATATGACTTGTATTTTGTATTGTATGCATGTATATATATATGTATATATATATAGTACTGTAATATATTTGTTATTCCTAACCCATATACATTGTCTCTAACTCAAGTACTAGTACATGTGATAAAATTCTTTCTCATAACTTTATTTTAATAACTTAAAGACAATATGTATGTTCCTTGTGTCTTCTTCACTAGTGTAAAACAAGTGTTTTGTTATATTAATTCTTACCTTCTCCTTCGATTTTATATAGCTTTATTCTGCTAAGCCAGATGATTGTTATAACAATGTTGTTATAGAAAAGCAACATTTATACCTCTGTTACTTACTTCAAATTCTTGATTTGTGTATATATGATGATTTTTCTGTTTTGTTGAAATTTTAAAGTCAATATTTTTAGAAGCCACTTGAAAATTTTAAGGGCTAGTATTTACTCACTTTTGATTTTTTTTTTGTTAACTACAATTGCCCCTACATCTTTGTTTCTAAAGTCTCCTTGCCAGAGCCTGCTTTTCTCCATCATCAATATGAGACTACATAGCTAATCTTGGAGAGTGTCTCTGCTCTTCACAATTATTGAACTGCCTATGGTTTTTCTCATCTTTTTTCTTTTTTTTCTTTTTCTTTTAAATTAGGGGTGACTTATTCTGGACTAAGACGTACCTTTCTCTTTCAAAAGGTATGTGATGGTAAACTTTCTGAATAACGTCATTTTTTGAAGCATGTGTGTCAGTCACTTGATTTGTTGTGAAGTTGGTTTGATATAAAACCCTGGACTGAACATATTAGTTTCTCATACTGTAGCCGCTGACTGACTGCAGTCAATACATATACCTGTACCACCTATACACATAGCTGTACCTATATACTAAAGGGCCATATGGCATGAGCGTACATTCATATAGATTACTCATTTGATCACCTCGAAAGCTCTTATCACCTACTCTCTGTTTTATTTTTCCAGAATGCCAATAGCCTTTATATCAGAAACAATATATCCTGAAGGCCTCACACCACGTTGGACTTATAAGGCCCCATAACCCTCAATAACACCACCCCAGGGAGTAAAATTCTCCCAGTAGACCTTTTTAGCACATTCCTTGTCAGTTTTGTTGCACAGTTCTATTTCTATCATATGTTCAGTTGAAGTTCCCATGCACTTATATACAAATTAGTTTTCAGTCATGCTAAGATTGTCCAAACTTTCTTACTAAATTAATTATACAAACTCTTTCAGAGCTTTTTCTTTAGCTCAGGAGAGGAAACATTTTATTAATCCACAGTCCAAAAGCAACAGTTCACTCTTAGCACTTATTTTAATTATACAAAATATATGTGGAATTATTTATTTTGTCTTCATTATAATGTCTTACATTAAAATAATATGTTGGGGGTGAGCCTTATGTCTGTGTATGATTAAATATACATGGCTTTATAAATTAGTACAGCCCTATATGTAACATTTAGCTAATAATGAAAATTATCCCTAAATTAACTAAAATGCCCTGCCACAAGAGGGCATACTCACAAACTTTTCTCATAAAGTAAGTGAGCTGGGATCCTGAAGAGAAAAGAATATGGAAATGGTATATTTTTTTACATTAGAAGATTCATCAAATCTCATTTCCGAAAAGGAAATTTCAATAAAGATAAAGCCCTTCCCTTTTCTCCCTAAGGTATTAGGCCATATACTTAATATGTGGAACTTCAAGCTTTGTGGGTAATTTGAAACTTTTAATGTAATATTTTTCTTCACTATGGTAATTTATTCCAGTTATTTCTATCTCACATCAGCAGCAGCTCATAGCTGACAGAGGACTGAGGTACTCTCCTTGGCATGTCTCTTTTGATTTCAGTGTATGTCAATAGCATTTTTAGCAGGAGATACTCTTGCTGAGAAGAACACAGGACAATAATCTAATAAGTAGATAAATCTAAAGTTGTTCAAAATGAGGTTAAGGTGACAGCTACTTCTTTAATTGGGGAGAGCAAAGACCATCTACAAGATGGTCTGGAAAGATTCTAATCATTCCTGTCTCCTCAAACAACTGTTAAGTAGTTCAATACATTGAATACTTTCTGAAATTTCTTTAATTTTTAATCAAGAAATTTCTTAAATAAGGTATAAGATTAGTTCCTTATCTGAGAGTTTATATTTCCCTCAGACCTCAGGTTTCAAATTCTGTTTAAAAGGAGATTGCTTTAAAATGAGAAACCCTACTCCCTCTTGTCAAGGAGCATTCTATTTTTGAATTGTATCGTCTACCAAACTCTTCTTAGTTCATCTGCATATCATGACATTTTCTATCACTCATATAATATTTCTACCATTCATATCAGTTATGTTTCCTTACAGGATTCATTTTAGATGTAAACTGTACTCAACTTTTTGTCCTTTATGTGTCAACTTTTTTCAAGCACTCATTTCCTCATGATTAATTAGCTCTGAATTATGTTCAATATCTTTCTACAGGCATGTCACCATGTGAATTGCTTCCCCACAGGAGGCTGGAAAGGTTGCTACTGGGCCACAAGTACTTGGTTCAGGATTAACTTCAGAATTAATTAAAATGTATTGCTTGTTGTATGGAAAATCAGGTGGACTCAAGCAGATATTCCCATTGCATTTCTATTTTTCTTTTTCTACAGTGTAGATTGTCAACATGATCAAAAGATATAAATATTTCAAATCAAAACTTTTATTTATATTCCAAATCAAATTTTTAAAAATAAAAACCCAGAAAATAGCATATTTGCTCACTTGTTTTGGAAGATGTGATTTTGTTATGTATAAGCTATTGCCACCTCTGTTTCTATAACTGAAGAAAACAACTTGATAATAACCAACAAATAGAATCAGAGGCACTAAAAATACTTAACTAGTATATTTGAAAAGAAGTTCACTTTTTCCTGTGGATATCACATAGAATTGCTTTTACTTGCAGAACAAAGTTGTAAAAGTAAGTTTTATTTGCCTGAAGTAATTGTTGCCTCGGAGGCTACTAATGCAAAAGCTCACCCTTTCTATCTTTTTTCTCAACTCTGGCTGTCTGGCTCAAACTCCTCTCTGAGTCACACTGCTGACTGATTCAAACAGATTTCCCTCAGCTTCTGACTGTATTATTCTGCTTCACCTCAAACTACTTCTAGCAATCTGTTCTAATCTTCTGACTCCTTCTCAGTTTTGGTGCATTTTGTCTTCATCAGTGTTTAGCTTGTTCTTTCTCTTTAAAAATTTCCTGGTAAAATTGCCTTTTCCTCTTTCTCTGGTCCCTGTTCTCTTAAGTCAACTATCCTTTCTGTCTATTCTTATGAGAGTTTGGCATATCTTGTCTTTCACTCATACTGTCAAATCTTTCAATGGTTTTTCATTTTGTCTTCTCCTCAATTAGAAGTCACTTTCAGACATTGCTGCTTCCATCTGAAACTAAACTTACCTCTATTGTTTGGAATTGAAGGTATGCACTAGGGATGTGTGTATAGTCCATCCAAGTTGCTGGATTAAAATTCATCTACACAAACTAAAACCCAGGGTCACTTCTCATCATTCAGTTGCAGCCAAAATATCCTTGCACACTGTTTCTCCCACTAGTAAGAACAAATCATTACTGCTGAAAATAATGATGGTATACTATGTCACCCAAAATTAACCTTCAAGTATAACCTTTGCTTATAGAGAAGCAGCAATGTAGCAGAAAACAATTGCCAAGTATGTTAAGATATATTAACTGATCCTAATATTATGTTAGACCTAGACATGGTGGTCATACCCTTATCTTAGCATTCAAGTGGCATAGGGAGGATAATTTCTCTGATCCTAGTTCAAGAGTTGCCTGAATTACATAGTGGACTACATTACAAGAATAGACCATCCAGGGCTGAAGAGTTATACCTTATTTTTAAAACATCAAGTTATCGAATGCCTTCAGAAGCATTGAAGAGATTAGTTAAAGGGTGGGTTGTTCAGATGACAGCAATGTGAATTAGTTGAGAAGTTTTGATGTGACTATTGGACTCAAATATTACTTTTGGTGACTAATTGCTGTCTACAATGAAATGAGTTGTTTTATTGATAGTCACTATCTAAGTTTCTAATATGGTATCATTTTTATTAAATCCAGGTGCGTATCAACCTCTTCAACAATGAGTTTATCTCTCTTATTTCTCTGTGGTATTAGTCTCATTAGTCTTCAAAGGTAAAAATCCAAAATAAAATTAATCACTTCATACTTCTTTTCTTTTTATCTTAGGAAAATAAATGCAAATGATATATGGTACGGTAAGAGGTATATAGATTATGATTTCTTATATCTAGTTATATCAACCCCATATTATGTACATTTTGAAAAAACAGCATACAGGTATACCCACAATAAAATGAAGTCTTTTGGTCAGTGTTCTGCTGGTATAAAGTGACACCATGACCATAACAACTTGTCTAACAGAAAACATTTAATTGGGTCTGGCTTACAGTTTCAGAGGTTTAATCCATTATCAACATGGCAGGAAACATGGTGGCACACAGGCTGACATGGTGATGGAGAGGTAGCTGAGAGCTCTATATTTGGACCAGCAGGCAGTAGGAGCACTGACATGACTTGGGTTTTTGAAATCTCAAGGCCATCTCAAGTCTAACTTTTTAACCAAGGCCATACCTCCTAATAATTCTACTCCTTTGAGTCTATGAGTCTTTTGGGGCATTCTCATTCAAACCACCACAGGAAAGCTAATTTAAAATTTGACCTAATTTATTATGTTCTATAAGATATGTTATATGCAATATGTTATGTTTTCTAGCATGATGTGTGCTGTTTGGAATTGTGAATGAAGATATTGCTATAACTAGCTTATTCTTTTTTCCCCTACTAGGGAAATGTGGCAGATGAATATATTTAACAACCTGCTATGATCGATCATCAACACACACACACACACACACACACACACACACACACACACACAAACATAAACATACAGAGAGAGAGAGAGAGAGAGAGAGAGAGAAAGAGAAAATACAGACTATATTTTGATTGTGAATCTGACTAATGCCCTTTCACTGATAATTTTATTTGCTGTTCTGAACAAAGAGTGTTTTGTGTCTTGCCATTTCTGTTTTATTTAAGATTTGAACATTGTGTGAGTCATGGAGATATTGGGGTATATGTGGGGGTATAGAGAAATTTTTTAATACATTCACAATAAGGTTACATTTAAAAAATATAAAACCATGCATTTATGAACACTTGACTTTTGACAGTGAAGCCAAAAATATACAGTGGACAAAAAACAAAAGCAACTTCAATAAATGGTGCTGGTCTAACTGGCAACCAGTATGTAGAAAACACTAAAAAAGATCCACATTACTCACCTTGCACAAAGCTTAAGTTCGACTAAATCAAGGACATCAACATAAAACCAGAGACACTGAATCTTATAGAAGAGAAAGTGGAAAGAACCTTGAACTCATGGGCTAGGAGGGTGGGGGATTTTCTAAACAGCACTCCAGTGGCTCAGGCTCTAAGACCAAGAATTGAAAAGTTGGACCTCATGAAACTGAAAACCTTCTGTAAGGCAAAGACCATAGTCAATAGGACAAATTGGCAATCTACAAATGGGGAAGAAAATCTTTATTAGCCCCACATTCAATAGAGGGCTAATATCCAAAGTATAAAGAACTCAAGAAGCTAACCACCAAAAATATCAAATAACCCAATCAAAAACGAGGTATAGAACTAAACTGAGAATTCACAACAGGGGAATCTCAAATAGCTGAGAAACATTTAACGAAAAGTTCAAAGTCCTTATTCATCAGGGAAATGCAAATCAGAATGACTCTGAGATAGCACCTTACACCAATCAGAATGTCTAAGATAAAAAATTCAGATGACAGCATATGATGGTCAGAATGCAGAGAAAGAGGAACACTTCTCCATTACTGGTAGGATTGCAAACTGGTACAACTACTCTGGAGTTCAATCTAGAAGTTCTTCAGAAAATTGCAAATGTATTTATCTGAAGATCCAGATCCATACCTGGGCATTTATACCTGAAAGATGCCCTATCATGCACAAGGGCACAAACTCCACTATGTTTATAGCAGCCTTATTTGTGATAGTCAGAAGCTGGAAACAACCCAGATGTCCCATAATGAAAGAATGGATACAGAAAATGTGGCTCATTTACACAATGAAATGCCATTTACCTATTAGGAATGAGTACATCCTGAGTTTTGCAGGCAAATGGATGGAACTAGAAAATATCATTCTGAGTAAGGTATCTCAGACCCCAAAAAATATACACGACAACATGGACACGTACACAGTAGAGGACTGCTTGGTTTGGCCGCAATGAGGGAAGATGACCTAATCCTTGAAAAAGTTTTGGCCCCATGGAATGGGGAGGTCTAGAAGGGTGTGGGGGTTGTGGGGACATTCTTTTAGAAACTGGGGAGGAGGAATGGGATGGGGAACTTTCAGAAGGCAGAAAGGGAGTGGGATGATGACAGACCTATAAGCAATATTAAGGATAATAAAAATAAGTATAAATATAGCATGAATAGGTGAATAGGGTGCAATCCTTTAAGCTCCATTGTCTAGCTCTGAGCTTGCTCTTTGGTTTTGAGGATGCTTGCAGGACTCCAAGAGATTCTGACTACCCTGTGGAGGCCTGAGAACACCCCAAGCACTACGAGTTTTGTATATTGCTCCACCAAGCCCTCACAAAGTTTCCCTGAGTCACAGCCATGGCTCCTGGTACCTACCAGAGAAGTCCTGTTGCCATCAAAATTATCCAGCCAGTACCATGGAAAAAAATGCCTAAAGTACAGCATATGTACACAATCAACAAGAACCAGGACCACATGGCACCAGGGACCCCAGCTATGCTGCTATAACAAAACATGGATATCCTAATGAAAGTGAAACATAAGAAGAGGCTCCTAAATCCAATCCTATAAGGACAATAGAGGCCTTTATAAAGGACATGAATAAATCCCTTAAGAAAATACAGGAAAATGCAAAAAGGTAGAAGCAATAAAAGAACAAGCAAATAAAAATAAGTAAATACATGAAAATACAGTGAAACAGGTAAAATATATGAATAAAATTGTCCAAGACCTGAAAAGGGATATAGAAACAATAAAGAAAACAGAAACTGAGGCAATTCTAGGGTAAGAAAACCTAGAAAAGAGAACAGGTACTATAGACATAGGATCATCAACAGAACACTGGAGATAGAAGAGAGAATCTCAGGAATAGAGGATACAGTAGAAGAAATCAATATATTGGTTATTGAAAATGCAAAATTGAAAAAGTTCATTACAGAAAACATGCAGGAAATTTGGGATGCTATGAAACGGCCAAACTTAAGGATAATAGGAACAGGAGACAATTCTAAGCTCAAAGACTCAGAAAGCATCTTCAACAAAATTAAAGAGGAAATTTTCCCTAACCTAAAGAAAGGCCTATACATGTACAAGAATCTTACAGACACCAAACAGATTAGATCAGAAAAGAAAATCCTCTCTCCATATAATAATCAAAAGACTAAAACACTAAGAACAAAATTTTTTTTTAAAAAACTGCAAGGGAAAAATCCAGATAATATATTAAGGCACACCTATTAGAATTACACCAGGTTTCTCAACTCAGACTCTAAAAAGTAGAAAGGTGCTGCAGACTCTATAAGACCACAGTGTTAGCCCAGATTATGATACCCAGCAAAATTTCCAATCACCATAATAGAGAAACAAAGATATTCTATGACAAAATGAAATTTAACCACTACCTTTCCATTAAGCCAGTCCTACAGAAGACACTAGAAAGAAAACTCCAACCATTAAGGATAACTACACTCAAGAAAACACAAGAAATAAATAATTTCACAACATTAAAATGAATAGATCAGAAACACATGTACACAAAAACACCTCCAAGAGCAAATAACACGAATTAGCAATCATTTAATATTTCTCAATATCAATGGACTCAATTTCTCAGTAAAAAGGCACAGCCCAACAGAATGGATGTAAAAAACAGAAGCCATCATTCTGCTGTATATAAGAAAGAAATCTGCAACAAAGATAGATATTATGTTAGTGTAAAGTGCTAGAAAGTTTTTCCAAGGAAACAAACCTAAGAAATAAGCTGGAGTAACCATTTTAACATCTAATAAAATAGACTTTCAACGGAAGCAATCAAAAGAGATAGGGAAGGACACTGCATGGTCATCAAATAAAAAATTCACCATGATGACATCTCAGTTCTGAATACCTATGCCCCAAATGTCAGGTTACCCACATTTGTAAAAGAAACATTACTAAAGTTTACATCACACATCAAATCCCACACACTCTTACTGGGAGACTTCAACATCTCACTCTCACTAGTGGACAAATCATCAAGAGAGAAACAAAACAGAGAAATAACAAAAGGTTATTACTCAAATGGACCTAAGAGACATCTACAGAGTATTTCATCCAAATACAAACCAATATACTTTCTTCTCAGCACCTCATGGAACCTTCCAGATGGTTTTAATGCAGATATCTACCAGACTTTCAAGACAGAGCTAATGTCAAATGTCCTTAAACTATTCTACAAAATAGAAATATAGGAAATATAGCCAAAGTCATTCTATAAGGCCACAGTTGCCCTGATTCTAAACCACACAAAGACTCAAAAAAAAGAAAAGAAAAGAAAAGAAAAGAACAAAGAAAGGAAGAAAGAAAGAAAGAAAGAAAAATTTTAGACCAATTTCCCTTTGAGCATTAATGTGAAAAATACTCAATAAAATACTTGCAAACCAAATCCAAGAACAATCAAAGACATTGTCCACCATGATAAGTAGGCTTCATCCCAGGGATTTAGGGGCAGTTCAATATATGAAAATCCATCAATGTAATCCACCACATAAACAAACTGAAAAAAGGCATGGCTACCTCATTAGATGGAAAAAAAGAATTTGATAAAATCCATCATCCCTACATGTTAAATGTCTTGGAGAGAGCACAAATATAAGCTCTATACCTAAACAGAATAAAGGTAAAATACGGCAAGTAAATAGTCAACATAAAATTAAATGTAGAGAAATTTGAAGCAATTCCACTAAAATTGGGTTCAAGAAAGGGCTATTCACTATATCACTACCTCTTTAATATAACATTTGAAGTTATAGCTAGATTAATAAGACAACTAAGGAACAAAGAGGATAGAAATTGGAAAGGAAAAATCAAAATATTATCATTTGCAGATGATATTATAGTATATATTAGTGACTCACAAAATTCTACTCTGAAAGCTAATAAACACCTTCAGCAAAGTTAACAAAATTAACTCAAAGAAATCACCAGCCCTCCCTTATATAAGCAATGAATGAGATGGGATAGAAATTAGGGAGACAATACCTTTCACAATAGCCATAAATAATATAAAATGCCTTGGTGTAACTCTAACCAAACAAGTGAATAATCAGTGTTGCAAGAATTTCAAGGCTCGGAAGAAGGAATTTGAGCAAGATACCAGAAGGTCTCCCATGTTCTGGAGATATCACTATACCTGACCCCAAGCAAAGGAATGACTACAGAGGAATAGCAATAACAACTACATGGTATTGGTAACAGAAACAGGTTGATCAATGGAATGGAATCAAAGACCCAGAAATAGCCCTACACACATATGAACAGTTTTTTTTTTTTTTACAAAGAAGCCACAACTATACAATAAGAAAGGGAGAACATCTTCAATAAATAATGTTGGTCAAACTGGATGTATGCATGCCGAAGAATGCAAACAGATCCATATTTATTACCCTACACAAAACTCAAGTAAAAAATGGATCAAAGACCTCAACATAAAACCAGATACATTAAATCTAATGGAACAGAAAGTACAGAATGGCTATTCTGAACTTGTCAGTACAAGAGACAACTTCCTAAACAGAACACTAACGGCTCAGGCACTAAGGACGAGAGTCAATAAATGGGACCTTATGAAACAGAAAAGCCTCTGTAAGTTCAAGGACAGTGTAATAGGACAAAACAATAGTCTAAATATTGGGAAAATATCTTCTCTACCCTACATCTGACAGATGGCTAATATCACAAATACATAAAGAAATCAAGAAGTTACAATTAACCCAATTAAAAAAAAATGGAATACAGCGCTAAACAGAGAATTCTCAGCAGAGGAAATCTGAATGGCCAAAGGGCACTTAAAGAAATGCTCAATGTTCTGATTCAGCTGGGAAATGCAAATGAAAATGGCTCTGACATTCCATCTTGCACCCATCAGAATGGCAAAGATCACAATGTCAAGTGCAGCACAGGCTTGAGAGGATGGAGGAAATTCAAACTTGGGCAACTCTGAAGATCTATTTGGTGGTTTCTCAAACAACTGTGAATAGTTTTACCTTGACCCACCTATACTATTCCTGAACACATACCAAAGAGATCATCCAACATCCCATAAGGGCACTTGCTCAACTATGTCCATAGCAGCTTTATTCATAAGAACCAGAAATTGGAAGCAATCAAGATGTCCCTTCACTGAGGAATGGATAAAATTGAAATGCTACAAAATTTACAAGATGAAATGCTATGTAGCCATTAAAAACAAAGACATCATGAATCTCATAGCCAAATTGATGTAACTAGCAAATACCATTCTAAGTGAGGTAACACAGAGCCAAAACGTCATGCACGGTATGTACTTTCTTATAAATGGATATTAGCCATAAAGAACAGGATAACCATGTGATAATCAACAGACCCAAAGGAGCCAAATAACAAAGAGGACCCAAGGGAGAATAGTTAAATCTTTCTCACAAGGGGAAAAAATAGATAATGAAGGTCAATGGAAGAAACTTCTGGATTAAAGAGGGGACGGGAAGGATAGCAGGGTGGGGCTGGATATCATTTTAGGGAGAGTAGGGGAAGAGAGGAGGTCTGTAGGGAGCATGATCTCTAGAATGTGAAAAGGGCCTGGGGTTCACTGAAACCCCAGTGGATCTAAAGGGGCAACTTCAGTTGAGATTTCTAGCATTGGGGCATCAAGTTCATGAAAAGGCCACTTCCAGTAGCCAGGTAAAACTCCCAGGGCAGGGATAAGGATAGCAATCCACCCACAAAATCTTCCACCCAAAATATGGACTGCCTGCAGAATTTCAGGGACAAAGATAGAGCTGAGACTGAGGGAATGACCAATCAATGATGGACGCAAACTCAGACCTTTCCCATGACAAGAATCAGCCCCTGACTCTATAAATGATATTCCATTATGCTTGCAGCTAAGAACCTAACATAACTGTCCTTTGAGAGGCTCTACCCAGCAGCCAATGGAAAGAGGTGTAGAGACTCGAACCCAAATAAAGGATGAACCTAGGGGAAGATTAGGGAATAGTTGAGAGGAGGAATGAGGGACCTGAAGAGATCAGGACTTCACAAGAAGACCAACGGATTCAACTAACCTGGTCTCTTGTGGGCTTCCAGAAATAAATCACTCACTAAAGACCAAGCATGGGCTGGACCAAGTCCTCTTTCACATGTGTAGCATATGAAAAGCTTGGTCTTCATGCAGGTCCCCCAATAACTGGAGTGGGAGTTGTCCCTGTTGCCTGCCTGCCTGTGTATCAAGCACCTCTAAATGGACTGTCTTCGCTGGACTCGGTGGGAGAGGATGTGTCTACCCCTATAGTTACTCAATGTGCTGGATGGGAAGTTGGTGGTAGGGGTGACAACCACGGAGGAGCTTCCCCTTCTCTAAAGCTAAAGAGAAAGCAGATTGGAGGGAGGACTTGTGTGAGGGGGTGCAGGGAATAGAGGGTGGACTGAAATTGGGATGTGAAGTGAATAAATGAATTTTAAAAATAAGCTTGAATTAAAGACCCTATAATACAATTTTATGAAATGTAAGTACTGTTTAACTAAATGCTGTGATATGTTCTTACTGTAATATTTCAAGCTTACCATTCTTTGTTTACTTATTTTTATTTTTGAATTTTAGTAAGCATTAGTATTATTTTAAATATAAAATATGTTAAATATAATATTATTTGATTAATATACTAGAAAACATTTTTTGTTCTTTACTATGGCACAGATCCAAGGAAGTATGGCCTCAGAGCAAACATACCCTATGTCTCCAAGTTTTGAGGAGCTGGATTCTTTCTATAATAGATTTCATTGATTTACTTGTCAGAAGTCAGCTGGAGTTAAGTTCTAAGAGAAGCATGCTATGCACGGAACTATTCTTCCAGAGATGGCTGTTAAATATTTAACAGACAATGAAGTCTGCTCTTACAGTAGGATTCTCACAGCATGGTTAATTTGAGGAGAGTGTACCATATGCCTCAATACAATTCTCCCATAATGAATGTTTCTATTTATGTTCTGATAGATCATCCCGTTAGCCAGTTGACAATGAAGAATCCAATAAATTATTTCCATAAACTGTGTGTGCTATCTTTAAGAAAGTTTATTCTAAAAAAATTGACATAAGCCATTTCAACATAATTAGTTGTACACTTTTAAAAGTAATTTTATACCCTCAATGGATACATAATCACAAAGTAACTACTGATGAAAGGCAAAATAACAAGTCTGTTTTCAGATTCCACCTAATAATCACAAATATCCAGAATTCTTACACTCTTCTTTGACTTAGCTCTTCCTGTACAACTAAATAGTACGTCAAATCTCTTTTCTTTCAGACTCTGTCCTTTTTCTTTCATTAAACTATGTTGCATGGTTTGTTTAAAAAAAAGATGAGATTCATGTGGTCAGAAAAAATCCCATAAATAAAAAATATATGATTCATGAACTGAAACTACACCTTATATTCTGAGCGCATTTGGTCAAAATACATTCACTCTGGAGTTCTTTAAAGTTTGGCACCTATTATACATCTTAGATTTGCTGGATAATCTTCTTAGCCAGAATTATTCATTCAAGGGAAGGAACTGTTTTTTATAGCAACACACAATTTGCAGAAATTGAGGAATGTGACCATTTTTCAAAACCCATTCAGTCTAATCACTAAGGAAAAACTAAATACTAAATGCCACCTACTTCTATATTATATATGTCATATTTACCATGACCCTTGTTTTAACTGTTTAGAGAACCCTACCTCCTTCAGTAATAGGCTGTTGTCAAAAGATTAGCTCTGATATGTTCTAATTTGGGGTCTGTTTTAAGAAATGACAAAAAAGCCAATATATGCTTAATGTTACTTCTTTGTACTTGGTGGTGGAGGAAAAAAAGTAGAAAGGAGGAGGCAGAGGAGGAGGAGGAGGAGGAGGGAGGAAGAAGAAGAAGAAAAGAAGAAAAGAAGAAGAAGAAGAAGAAGAAGAAGAAAGGAAGGAGAAAGAGGAGGAGGAGGAAGGGAGGGGGAGGGGAGGGGAAGGGGGAGGGGGGGAGGGGGAGGGGAAGAAGGGGAGGGGAGGGAGGAAGGAGGGAGAGGGAGAGGAGGGAGAAGAGGAAGAGGAGGGAGAAGAGGAAGAAGAGGGAGAAGAGGAAGAAGAGGAAGAAGAGGAAGAAGAGGAGGAAGAGGAAGAAGAGGAAGAAGAAGAAGAAGAAGAAGAAGAAGAAGAAGAAGAAGAAGAAGAAGAAGAAGAAGAAGAAGAAGAAGAAGAAGAAGAAGAAGAAGAAGAAGAAGAAGAAGAATACAATACCAGGTTGAAAACTGAGGATGTGTTACTACAGTGACAAATGGCCAGAGGCTCGAAGATCACTTGAGCCCAACAGCTGTAAAGCAGCCTTATTAATATAGGCAGTTATTACTTTAAAATGAATTAATAGTTAATTAGTTAAAAATGTAAGGTGGACGGTAGAGGGTTACCACTCATTTGTTTTTCATCCACTTCTCTCCCAGTAGTCCATTGCTGATTTTAATACTACTCTACAATAGTACATATTACCATAACATTACTCCATAATACAATAGAGTATTGATTTTACTCTGAGTGCCATTTCAGTCAGGTTCACATCTGTCTGATTACTGAGAATGAAGATCAGAAGAAGAGAAAGAATTTGCAATGCCCTTAAATATTCAATCCTAATACTGGTACTTGCTGTCTAAAGTTCCCTCTGCTAAAGTTTTAAGACTCACTAACTCTTACTGAACCTGCCATGTGTTCTCTTTCTCTATTTCAAACATGTTTATCAGTATTTCACTGATATAAGTTCCCAAATCCTTCTCGATGGATTTAAAACATTCTTTAAGTAATCCTCTCTTTTATTTTTAAAATTAACTTATTCCATGTATTTAACCAAGTAACACAGTATCTTCCATTTTTGGGACAATTATGGATTTTTCTAGTTTTATATGTTTTCATAGATAATTAAAAATAGATTTGTTGACATTACATCAGATGTTGTCATGTCTCAGTGTAAGTCTTACATTTTTCATTTTAATCTATTGCATTTTTAGCATTGTGGTGTCATTCTTATCATCCTAGAATCAGTGTTTGAAACTTGAATGTCTTGTCTTGTCATTCAAATATTTAAAATAACCTGCTGCTCACAGCATATAGATAGATTTTCTTTAAAAGAGCAATTCTCAGAGCATGGCTCATAGATTCTCGGGGACTCCAGAGTCTTTAAATTGGTGGTTCACATGGATATGGTGTGTATTCTTCCCACAGTGGAGGACTTTCAATTGATAGTTCAATAACATGAGTGACTAACAAGCTTACCTTTATAAATAAAAAAACAACAACAAGCTTTACCTTATGAAGCATAGCTCTCTCTACAAGCTGTAAAGTTCATTGACACTTTTCCTCTCAGAGTTCAAGGAGGAAAGAGGAATATTTTTTACTTAATAATATACTTACATAAGTAAATTTTTTTTTTATAAATCTACACATTTGGATGTATTTAATTTTCCTAGTAATGGAATGAAAATATAACCCTGATGATGGTCTCAAGTCAAAGAATTAAGCAAGTCTGTTGCTTGGGTATCGAGCTGTAGGTTGATATCTTTATGCAGGAAGGCAGGTATAGGAAAGAACGAGGCCTGTCATTGGATGAGAAGGAAGGATGGGTGGGAGAAAAGTTTTAGAAGGAAGAGGAGGAGCTGGGAGAACATGGGGGCAGATGTGAAGATTCTTCTCTGTGTATAGGTACAGGTTGTAATGACTATTTTTAAGGGATGGATGTGTACAGGATTCATTGAGATAAATTAGTACTAGTTCCTATAGCCCCACAGACCCAGAACTAGCAGAAGAGTGACCAGGTGCATGAGAGTTGGGAGGAGAAGGGGAGGGAACTGGTTGCACTGACTTTTTTATTTGTGCTGGCTTTTTTATTTATTGCAACACTGAGATAATATAACATTGATAAGACAACATTTCACTTAGGCAAATAGTTAACCAAAAAGTATCATTAATCCTTAATATAAGCAAATATTCTCAATAGTGATGTAAGGAAGCCTTATACTTCAAGGGGAAAATTGTAAAGATCTGTTAGAAGTAATAAAATGATAAAAATGTGAATTTCAAAGGTTTGTATGTGTACATGTGTGTATACATGTACATATATCCTCTCAAATATACACATTCTGTACATATATGTAATCTTTGAAAATTTGTATCTACCATAAGATTTAAATTTGCCAAAGAGAAATGTTCCCTTTATAATTGTGATGTTAATATTAATAAAAAATTTAACATTTTTAAAATTGTCTAGTCAAATGAACATTCTTGGCAAGCCTGTGAATAACACAGTGATTTCTTTTCAGAAAATCAATAAACAAGGTTAGAAATCAGACATATGAAAGGCCTCATTCAAACTGTAAAACATGGATGCCTATTAAAATAATTGCAAGATGAAATTTAAAATGACTCTTCAAGTCTTTGTTGCAAGTAGTCTTTCCAATGCCTGTCAATTTTGTGACATCATCAAAGAATCCCAGCAATTTAAATACTCTTTTAATGCCACTGGATTTTTGAAATACAAGTTTTTAAAAAGTAAACAATTTTCTAGTATTCAGTTACAAGTATTGAACAAACATCAGAAGCATATATGAAAAACCTCAGATTTCTACTAAACAAAATTTATTTTGTATTTTTCAATTTGTTATTTATATGTGTGTGTGTGTGTGTGTGTGTGTGCGCGCGCGCGCGCGCGTGTGTGTGTGTGTGTAGGCACTCAGGAGTGTATGTCACAGGACAATTTTAAGAGCTTATTCTTGTTCTTCACCTTATTGAGGCTGGGTCTTCCTTGTTGCTCCTGCGGGATCACTATGTACTCCAGGCCAGCTGACATGAGCATTTTGGGACAATGTTGCCTAAATCGTCTGTCCTGCCCAGGATCCCCCTTGGGGGCAATGGGTGAAAGGGTGCAGAATCAACATAGATTCTGGGAGCAGGGAGGAATGTAGAAACAAGGTCATATGTTAATTCTCAGAAAGCACCCTTTATACCCTCCCTCTGTGTCCCACAGGTTGCAAGCAAGTATATCTTTTAAGTGGCAATTCTTGATTGGCTATTCCTGTCTGCACCACCATTCTCTAATCTCTCAGGAAGGCTTCGGCAGTGTCCCTTATGTGGAAGTTGCCTCCAGGAACTTTACATGGTCCCACTTGCTGTTTGCCAACAAAGCGACCACCACCCGGGCAGCAGGACAACCCTGCAACCCTGCCTTGACATTCTATCTCTCCACGATAGTGGACATGCAGGCTATCACATTCAACTTTTTTCATAGTGCACCCCATTTGGGAAGTGATCTTTGTTACTGAGGCTTGCCTAGCTTATTTTACCTATGGACCCAATTTCCAACCAAACTGACATTTGTAATAGTATTTAAAATGTATACCTAGTAACTTTTGTAAAGAATATAGTATATTGATGCATCCTATTTATTAAATTGCAAAAATAAACAACTATTTAAGTGTTTCTTTGAACTTCCACCATGTCCATGCTTTCAGCTATTAACAAGAAAACTTGGTGTTTCCATTGTTTTACTTTTGAGATTATTTTTAGAAAAGATTTTATTCATGTTTGTTTTCATTCCTCTTCACCACATTTGCCCAGCTTTGTAAGACTACAAACACATATATGAACACTCCTCAAACTTTGGTACCACAGTGATTTAATTGAACTCTACCTTTGCCTCTACCTATCAGAGATATCCAACTGGACATGCCAACATTACTGTCTGTCTCTGTTGTTGATATCTGTGACTTATATGTCAAAAGAATAGAGAGATGACCTCAGACTATATTTGGAATGGTCAGAAATGTTGAAAAAATACACTTTACTTTCTTCTTTGTCAAAGGTTTTAAGCTTGAGATAGGGGTCCCATATTGTCTCAGATTGTGTTTTGGGCATTTTGTGTCTTATTGATCATTTATGTCTATAAAGTGATTTTTAAAATTGTAAATTATGTATGTGTTTCTTATTTTCTTTCTTTAAAAATTGGCTTATTTACTTGTTTGTTGGCTTGTTTTCATTTTATAGAGAAAAGAGTGGGTAGAGTTGGATGGGTGGAGAGTTGAGAGGCGGGGAGTTGGATGAATGGGGAACTGAATGAGTGGGAAGGTGGGTGGATGGCCAATTGTATAGAATTTGGAGTTAGGTGGAAAGGGTCTAAGTAGAGTTTAGTGAAAGAAAACCATGTTTGTAGTGTAAAATATGAAAGTGTTTTTAAGTTTCAAAAAGGAAAATATCCTAGATTTATTAAAAGCTGGAGAAGGATCTGTAACATTTAAGGAAAAGTGTCCTTAATTTTGATATCTTATAATAAAACATTTAAGGCAGTTGCTGGCAGTCCTTGTAAGTAAAATCATTGATGTGAAGCTCAAAAAGCAAGCTAAAGCCCTCAAATGGCCATGCATCCATGCATCTACATTCAGAGTGTATTGCGTAATTATAAAATTACCCTGGTATATCAAAACTCACAAAAATCATGGTTTTTGTAATTTGACATGTGTATTATCCATAAAATATAGAAAAGATGACAGGTGCCAACAATGTAGTCATTTTAGAATGACTATAAAATGGAGGAACATCAATGTGGTGATTTGATGGAGAATATAAATCTTTAATAAGAATGAATAAAATAAGGGAGGCTCACAAGTGTCAATTCATTCACTTG
>NC_046154.1:127248211-127299404 GCF_011064425.1 Rattus rattus | reverse complement strand
TGTGATCATGACCTGCCAGTCGCCCATAGGCTCATTGGAGGGGCCAGTACACGCTAGCCTGTGGTCAATTTTTATCCTTCTATTCTTAGATAGTCTAAAATAACAGACCTTAATCTCTGAGGTAGGACTTTAACTCTCACCATGCAGAGGTGCCAGAGCCACGGCGCGAGTGATTTTGTCTTAAAGGAAGAAAAAAAAAAGGATTTACTTTGCTACATCTTCTAGAATGTTTCAAAATCTGTAATAAACTTCTGCTTTAAGGTTGTTCATAATCCACAAAACATTTACAAACAACACAAGATTCAATCTCAACATGAATGAGGAAACTCTCTAAGCAGGCACTTCGTTTGATTTAAACGCGTTTTGACTTATTTTCCTTGTGTATTTCGAATCACAGGTTAGCAGAGAAAGAGAAAATGTGAGCATCTTCCCTCTGTGTTGTTGTTGCTGCTGCGGGAGGACGCACTATAGCTCTGTGTTCCAAGGGGTTGCTGTAGTCGCAGTGTGGGGTATAAGTACTAGGTGTCTAAGAAAAGAAATGCCTCAGGAGTTTGGCCAGCTGCACTTAATCTTAAGTCTTTACTCACAGTTTCGTATATTTTTAATTTCTTTGATATTATAACCATATTGTTTCCCTCTCTCTCCTTCTCTCCAATTCCTGCTGTGCGTCCCCCATCACTGCTTTCTTTCAGATTTATAGCCTCTTTTTCTTTAATTGTTTTGGTGGTGGTGGTGGTGGTGGAGCACGTGTGTGTCTAATTTGCCAGGAATAATTTGCATTTTTAGCAAGTGGAACAGAAGATACTTATAAGATTGCTTGTTCCAATTTTTATATCATTGGCAGACATGAATAATCAAACGGTCTTTGACCCTCTCTAAACCCAGACTGTTCACATCAGCCTTTTCTGAAGCATTCTTTAGGGCGTTCCTAAGTAACGGACGTGTTCACACGGAACCAAAAATGTTTTTGCTAACCTGCTCCATGGACTGTCGAAAGACAAATCTTAACGCACA
Organism: Rattus rattus; assembly: GCF_011064425.1. NCBI lineage: Eukaryota > Metazoa > Chordata > Mammalia > Rodentia > Muridae > Rattus > Rattus rattus. The sequence goes on along the minus strand of NC_046154.1, from coordinate 127,298,390 downwards.
GGATGCCCGCTACCGAATTCTAAGGTCGCAGCTGGTGGAATTTGGTGAGAACATGCCTGTACGGCATCAAACGCAAGATCGCATGAGCTCATTTGGGTTGGCAGTATCCCAGTGCAAATTAAAAACTTTTCTGCTAAATAAATAAAAATAATTAAATAGGAAAAGTTTAAACCTGAGTACAAACAGAAACAAGCACAAAAAACTTTACTGAGTTTCCTACGAATAACACCAGCCCATAGAAAGAGGACAAAGCAATAAAAACCAAACAAAGACAGATGACATCCATGCAATTTTTGAATACATTTTTAAGTGCACACTGGCCTAAGAAGAGAGAGCTGCCAAAATGAGCCAGGACCTCTTTCTTTCAGGATGAGGTTTCATATCCATGTATGTCGAAATATTCTGCAGTTGTTTTGTGTGTGTTGTCAGAATGAACAAATGAACACGTATAGTGTAATTGAGAGAGCGTTCTTATAGAAAAGAAGGGAGACATCCAACTATGGCCAGTTTAAAAGCAGACAAACACTGCAAATAACACTCTTTTGTTATGCACACATACAACGTACACTTACTCACATAATCATAGCAATGTTTATTTGAGACCAAAATGTATTCTAATAAAAATAAAGTCAGATATTAATTTGTAAATTTGATCCCAAGAAAAGATTTTTCTAAAGTTTGGGATGATTTTTCACAGAAAAATTAGAAATTGAGACAAAGAAAAATCCTTCAGGATGTAAAAAGTTCCTCCTATTAATTGTGAAACGATCCAAGGTCCAATAGGTAAGACTGTGGTCTAGGTTTGAGGAAATCTTGAACAATATAAACATGAAAGTAAGATAATACTTTGAAGAAAATAGTAACTTGTATTTTCATATTAATATAGAAAAATGCAAGAAGGAAATGATTATGGATGAATATACACGGATGAGCGATGGTGGATAAGTACACACAAAAGCAAGTAAAAGGAGAAAGGCAAGTTTCTAGTAAAGTATCAACGAATCAATGTGGAAGGAACAGAACAGATAAAGAAAATTACTTTTTTATTGAAAATAGAAACACATGTTTCTGGCTAGAACTACCAAAAATATTAATTATAGCCATGAAGACTTGGGACTTATGTTTGTGCAAGGACTAACTACTAGTCTATGAATTTAAAAATTAACAAAATAGCATTACTTCAGATTCAACTTCACTTTTTTGACTGACCAAATTGACATATTCCATCAGTAAATAATCCAGACATTCAAGTGACACTTGTGTTAACGGAAGTAAGTATCCATTCGTTTCATGACTTCTCAATCTTGACTCGTTTTAAATTATGTAAATGTCTTCCAAGTAGCACATTCATTTAAATTTTATTCACAGAGAAGGGCTTTCTTCAAAAATATCAAGCTATTTCCTTCCTAGGCAGACATTACTTAAGTAGACTATAGGTCAGCCTAGGAGAATTCCATGTAGGTCAGCGTAGGAGAATGCCATGGCGCAAGCGTCCACCCGGGTTGGAAACGAAACTTCTGGATCTCACAATTTGGGGGATTTCCCTAATGGGTGAAGCAAGCGTTGCCCTCATCACATCTATACAACTCCTACTTGTATAAAAAGCTAAAAGCATCAGCTGAATGCTCGACTGAGCCATTTTCTACAATGTATTCCGTTTCAAGATCACAGATGTACAGGATTGTTTCCCCACGTGACTTTCCTGACCTGCATCATTGTGAATGTTATATTTTTCTATTAGTTACATCTAATGAAATGATGATAATATTTTGAGGTAAATATGTTCAAAAATTTACACACATTACCTCCAAAACAGTATTGTAAGATATGGACTACAGCTCCATTTAGCGATGGTGACGATCCAATCTGCCCTTGTTGAAATGGCAGGTTTGGATCATTGAGAGCTAAGAATCTATTTCATTGAAGACTATGGATTCAGGACTGAAAGAAATGATTTAAAACACAGTCCTTAATGATATTAGGAATGTTTCTCAATATCTCCATTTTATGTTTCTGGACAGACATAAAAGTAACATTTTTTTTACTAGTCAGTTTCTGAAAGGACCAAATTACAAGAAAGTAGCTATTCAGTTTTCTATGAGATATAAAGTAATGTTCACTTGCTGCTAACAACTGGATGATCATTCAAGAGTAATCCTTCATATATATAGCTTTCTTTCACTAAATATCAGAAGAAAGTCATAGGAATCTCACATTAACATGACACCTTTACAGTAATATATGAGGAAAATCACAGTGGTGCAGACAGCTCAAACTACACTAAATAAAACAATAAAACCAATCAAAATGTGACGACTTTTAAAAATTACTTTTTAGAAATAGTTTTAGTTCTAGGTCTGTTGTTCTACAACTTCTTTCAAAAAATGTAAACATTGGTGAGACACATCATACTTTGCATGAAGCTAAAGGAATTTTGATCAGAAACTCATACACTTGTAGGCAAAAATTTCCCTAGAGATAAAATGTGCTGCCTATGCCTCTCACCTGTTGTCTAATCAAAAGCCACACAACAATACCTCACTTTAACAATTGTGTCGTATGTTATTGAACCATGAGAGCATCTACCCAAATTTCTATAAGACCTTAAGTTCCAAGGAAAATGTAGAATGAGCATTAATTGACTATCAAGCAGTTGATGTTTTAAATCTAAATTTATTACTGAGTACTTGAGAAAAATGGAAAGCTCTAATAATTAGTGTATATGATGAAGTCCATCAAAATAATAGTAAAGAACAAAAAAGTACCTCATCACCAACAAAGTTGTGAGATATTTTTAATAAGTGTAAGCAAAATTTATTAATAGTAATTAGAAATTTGCAATTTAATTTAGAGTGACTAATCACAAATCGAGTAGGATAAAAGTGCCGAACATGTATTTTAGAGACAATAAATAGAAATTATATTTGAACATTTGAAAACTCTCTAAATCTCTCTATTAGTCGAGATTTTCAGGTTAAAATAGCTAACAGCTCTTATGGTTTACAATTGGATCAGCAAAAAAAAATTATATCATATTTGTGTGCTGTACCTGGTTCATCCCTGTACTGGGCTGTGAGAGCCTAGATGTGTACAACCTTCTGGAAAGCAATTTGTCAGCACATGCCAAGGACTGTAAAAAGGTCATAGCCTTTCATAGAGTAATTTCCCTTTTGGAATTCTATTCCTAGGAACTAATAAAAGAATCTAGGCAAATGTTTTACCACAAAGATTAAAGTCATGACACACTTATAAAAGCAAAAGTATAGTGTAAGCAACTCACATGATGCTTGGATTAAGATGATAATTAACCATCTTACTGTGGATGGGGAAGAATTTGTGGTCGGATTAACATATATTTTAAACAGTACTAAAATAAAAATTAAAAAATTTTGTGTCAATTCTATTTTAAAAATGTGTATAGATTGAATATGAACAAAGATATCAAATAGACAAGTTTAGAGACTTTTATATATTTATAACTTTTGTATCAGGTAACTTTAATATTTTTCTATTTCTTTGGAGTCTTGCATTATTTGCCATAAGCATGTCAATTCTGGAATATACTTATTTAAAAATCATCTTAAAATTAATGCGTTTTTTCATGTTTATTTTCATTATATCTATTTGTTCATTTTCTTTGAAAGAGAGGGAGAGACAGAGTAGCAGAGACACATAGGCACAGAGAAAGAGAAACAGAGAGACAGAGAGACAGAGATAGAGACAGAGACAGAAAAAGAGAAACAGAGAGACAGAGAAAGAGAAATGTAAGTTGGACAGCCAGAATACAGCAAATACAAGGTGTCAGAAAACCATTTGAGAATAGGACCCGTTGGAAGGAATCAGAGAAAGAACTGGAAGAGCTTGAAGGGCTAGGACCCCATATGTACAACGTAAGACTGCACCTCATAGGTGGAATATCTGTGTGTGTGTGTGTGTGTGTGTGTGTGTGTGTGTGTGTGTGTGTGTGTCTGGGAACACTCATGCTAGAGCACACATATGATTATGTTGCAAACATAAATAACTAATAGAAGCCAATCCCTTCTGCTAATACATGGGTTCCAGGGATTGAACTCAGGACATGAGGCTTAGCAGGAAGTATCTTTAAATGTGGATCTGTCTAATGGGCTTTTGTCTCACTTATTAAACTGAAATTGAATTCTTAGACATAGATACATTTTTAAAGCACAACTCAAGCATATGTAGCAGAGAATAGCCTTGTTGGGGCACCAGTGGAAGGGGAAGCCCTTGGTTGTACCAAAGTTGGATCCCCAGTGCAGGAGAATGTTGGGGTTGGGGGGCAGAACACCCGTATGGGGGCTTATGGACAGGAAACCGGGAAAGGAAATAATATTTGAAATGTAAATAAAGAAATATATCTAATAAAAAATTTCAAAAAAAAAGAAAAAGAAAAAAAAACACAAGTCAAAAAAATCCATGTAATTGTACTTGAAATTACTTTTATACATGAAACACTATTAACCAATAACTACTGTTTCATCTAAAAAGCTTTGATAATTATAGCAAAAATGCTTTACATCATAGCATTCTCTGTGAAACTGTTGATTATTTGTAATATTTCCCCTCATATATTTTGCTTGTGTGAAGAATAAGTATGAGTCCTTATTAGATTCCCAGATATTATTGTTATAAACTTTTGGCATTGTCTCTTGCTCTTTCCAATTAAAAACAATAAATTTCTAATTTATCACTAACAGAATACCTGCTCTGTCATTAGTATATACCATATAAATATACAAAATGGGACTGTATACAAACCAATATTTAAGACAAATTTTTTGTTTGATCTGAAAAAATTTTAAGGGGTTGTCACCTTTTTACTGTCCTTAGATTTTTATTGAATCTCAAATTCTGCTTTTGGTCCTAAAGCTGCTACAGAAACAGCTCTTCCTCCTTCCCCTCCTCCTCCTTAACTTTGTTTTCTTCCTTTCTATCATCTTCTACTTTCATTTTGTCATTTGTAAACATTTGTCTATATGAAGTCCAAACGTGGAGGTAAGAGGACACTACACCTCTTGTGCACACAGACAATAATACCGGTTGTACACCCAAAATCCTAACTCATAGATTGATTAATAACTAATTTAAGAAAATAGAAAATGGGTTTGGGGATTTAGCTCAGTGGTAGAGCGCTTGCCTAGCAAGCGCAAGGCCCTGGGTTCGGTCCCCAGCTCCAAAAAAGAAAAAAAAGAAAAAAAAAAGAAAATAGAAAATAAAGCACTATTCTGTAAATCCTTCATTGTAAACAATAAGTGTCCATGACCATATTAAAATAATGTCATAAAAAAGTAGAAGGGCCAAAAAAATATACCAGACTAAGGCAGTATGCAATATCACATCTGTTCTCCATAAAAAAGAAGATATATAATATCTCAGTGTTGACAGCAACCATTGACTTGACATCAGACCACCTGGTATATATGCCAGAGGACCAAATGGCAAAGAATTCTTGACTGTCATTGGGAGAAGGTGTCAGCTCACCTCAATCCCAGCTGCTGTTATGGCCAAAGAATGGACCAAATTACCTGGCCAATTTTTTCATCATTTTCAACATGGTCTTGCAGTTCCCCACTCCAGCTTAGTTTAGCCTGAGACCCAACTCATTGCCCTAGCCATGCATTCTTCCCAGCTTAACTCTGTTTCTCCAGTATGTCTAATTGATGTTATTAATATCTCATACATTGCAGTGACTTTTCAGTCTCTATTAGGTCTCTACTTCTGATTACAGAATGCCATTTTTTATTCTTTTTTAATTGTGCTGCAGTATCTTTAACCCCTTTGCAGTCATTTTTACCTGACTACAGGCATATAAAGATATATTTAATAGATCATATGTAATCTGTGATATCAGAGTGGATACGGATAATTAAGACTAAATAAAAGTACCTGCATTCACCAAGCCCAGCAATCAAGACAAAAGAATAGTTAGATAATTATAGCCCATAAAACATTGCTTTGAATTTGTTATTATTCAGTAAAATATGAGTTAAAAGGCAAACATTTATATTTGGCATAACATACTCATGATATATGCATATGGACAGTAATAAATGTGTGCATGTATATTTGAATCTGGTTTTTGCCTATGACAGAAAAATGAAGAATTTGTCTGTGTTAGTCAATTTTACTTTATTTATCATAATGATACCAGTTCTAGTCATTTAAAAGAAACATAGTTCATTCTTCTTTACAAATGAATAAAATCCCATGGCATATATGAGCCACTTTTTTTATTCACTAATCTGTGAATGGACTTCTAAAGATATTCAATGTCTTGGCTACTGTGAGAAATAAATGAAAATCTGAAGATATTTCTATGGTTTGCTGGATTGTCTTTGAGTCCATGCCATGGTAAGGTACAGCTAACGGATGAGATGGTCAGCTCTGAGTGTCTGAAGAAATCTGCACACTAACTGGACTATGGTTCACCCCCGTCATCAGTGTGTGTGCTCCATTTCTCCACACCCAGGCCTGCATTTACTGCTATTTTTTTTAATTAACAGGAGACATTCTGACTGGGGAAAGATAAAAATCTCTAAGCATGTTAATTTGAATTTGTCTAATAATTAAGTTTGCTAAACTTTTATTTGTCTTTTCCAAAACACACTGGGCATTTGTTACTCTTTTAAAACTATCTCTTCATCTTTAAACCTTATTTATAAGTATGATGCCCTTTACAATTTCTATATCTTAATAGCTGGTCTCGTGTACAGTTGCCAAAGTATTTCTCACCATATGTAAACTGTCACTTCATTCTGTTGATTATATACTTGGATGATCAGGATTTTTGTACTCACATGAAATAAACTCTTCAGGTGTAGTCATAAATGCTAGTATGTCCCTGTGTCTATACCTTAAGAGAAGCTGTCTAACAAGAAACACAGTGAAAGCCCTGTCCCTTAGAGGTTTAACTTTGAAATGCAAATTGAAACTTTTATTAATAGCAATATGCAAAGACTTTAAATTCTTTACATTTGGCTTTTGTTCTTGAAACAATTGTGATCTTTTGATCTATAAAAGTCAGCAACAAATAAATCAGTTAAGATGCATTGTAAAATTCTAATTAATCATCCTCACAGTGTGCAGTGACATATAATGGAAGGGCTGAAGAATCGGGTGAGAAGATTATGCCCTTTATTCTTCTGATGTACTCTTCTATGAATGTCTTTTGTAAACTAATTGAAAACCAGAAATATCTCTTTAAAAGTAAGTAGAATCTTTTGCCTTAAACATTCACTGATATGTTTGTAATTAAAGGAATGATTCTTTCTATAACATTTAAATACTTTTTGTCATAATAAATATAATGATAAATTGTATTACTACTACTATTATGACTACTACTACTACTACTACTACTACTACTACTACTACTACTACTACTAAAATAATAAAATTACCCTATGTACTCAGAAGTCTAAAACTGAGGTAGAAATAGGAAACAAAGAGTAGTAAAATAAAGTGTAAACAATCTCCGTATGAATTGGGACAAAAAACAAAAAAAAAAACAAAACATGACACCTTAAGAACTCAACCACCTCACGTTTCTACTTACTTATTCACAGGTGTAGCTTTGTCTTCTTGTGGAACTCTTAGCATTGGGAACAGGGAATGTCTTTGACTTTCATGCCTGCTTCTGGGACCCTTTTCCTCCCTCCTGGATTGCCTCATCTATCCTTAGTAGAAGAGAATGTACCCAGTCTTACTGTAACTTGATGTGACATGTTTGGTCGATATCCTTGGGAGACCTGCACTTTTCTGAAGAGAAATGAAGATGTTTATGCAGTTGTGGTGGAGGGAGAGTCAGGGTAAGGGACCAAGCAAAGAGGGGGGAAAGGAAGAAACTATGGTCAGGATGTAATATGTAAGAGAAGAATAAATTTCAAAGAATTAAAAGTAATGATAGAATGACTTCCAATGATGTTCTGCTATACTTATAGATAAGTGGCTTATTTGGCCATTATCAAAGAAGCTTCCTATTGTCAGAGAGAGAGAGAGAGAGAGAGAGAGAGAGAGAGAGAGAGAGAGAGAAAGAAGAGAAGAGGAAGAGGAAGAAGAAGAAGAAGAGAAGAAGAAGAAGAAGAAGAAGAAGAAGAAGAAGAAGAAGAAGAAGAAGAAGAAGAAGAAGAAGAAGAAAAGAAGAGAGAGATTTTTGATATCTACAGCCTCAAATATGACGTCTCTATCAAATGTCTCTTCTCAGAGCTCAAGGACCTCTACGGGGTGATAATGGTATCTAAGAACAAAAGGACATCCAGAAAACAAGGTCCTCTAAATCAAGTGAGCAAAGTTCAAATGAACTCACAGAGATTCAAGCCTCAAGCATAGAGCTGATACGGGTATGCACCGGGTCCTCTGTGTATATTACAATTTGCAGTTTACTATATTTATGGAATGCCCGACTGTGTGAATGAGTGTCTCTGATTCTAGTGTCTTCTCTTGGGTCTCATTTCTTTCTGTTGTTTTGCCTTGTCCACCTTCAACACTGGTGAGGTTTGTTTTATTTTATTTTATTTTTTTTTTAATGTTTTGTTGTAATCTCTCAAAAGTCTACCTTTTTCTAATGACAAACAGAAAGGGAGTAGATTCGTATGGGAGGGAAGGTGGGGATAAATTGGGATGTATAAAACGAATGGGATTTGTAATCAAGATATACATAAATTTATAAATTCTGTTCATGTACACAAATCAGTCAACTGTGAAATTTTCTTTGTATTTTTGGTTTTGGTGTTCTTGTAACAAAACAAACAAACAAACAAACAGGTTCTTATACTGTATTGTCCCATTGGAGATAGTAAAGGTCATGCAAACCCCAAGAAAGAAGTACGAGAGTTGAAAATAGAATACATGTAATGTATCTTGTCTTAAGATACCCACTCTTGTAATATGAATAATAATTCACTCACATAACGGAAATCTAAGTTTTAAAGTCTTAATACCTCACAAGTCTTCCATCCTATAGAATCCAGATTTAAAGGGGATGACAGTCAAACCACAATACTCTCCTCCTCAGGGAATTAGCTATTTGAATGCTATCAAAGAATGTAATAATGAATCCTGCATTATATCAAATGTCATAGAAATGACCTTTTCTTTAAGAGTTCAAAGCTGGAGGCTGGATTCTAGGGTCAGTCATTTTCCTCTGAATGAGTACATTCCAATGTCATGTCCTGTCAATATATCCTGATGGGGATTTCCAAATATATTATCATAGCTACACTAGAAACCCATATCTTTGAAAGGTTTAGGTTTGTAGTATAAAGCTTGGTTTTAAACATCCGTAGCTCTGGAGGACATGCATTTCCTACCCACATTCTTTGTGCTAGTTGTTGATTAGAAAACTATGTCTTCAAATGTGAGTGGGCCGAGTAGACTACTTTTAAAGAGACTCTCCACTATGGCACTAAGAAAGCTGTCTCTCTCCGACCCTCCTTGGCTCTTCTCTTTTGTAGACTCTTGAGGCTGAACTTTGATTATAGAAACTTCACTGGGACCACATACAGATCATTTGTATCCAGTGTGAACAATTAGAGAATTTAAGTTCAGTATATGGAGCGTACTCAGTGAACCTCTTGGGTCCTTGGTGTTGATAATCCAAGAATTTAAAAATAGGAAGAAGCTCAAGGATAGTTTTGAAAGAACACCAGGTAAAACAAACTGTAAAAACTCTGCAACAGCCAGAAGGAGAGTGAAGAAGGAACTTGCTTTTTGTTTTGTTTTGTTTTTGTTTTTGTTTTTTGTTATTTTTTGTTTGTTTTTTGTTTTTTGCTTTGTTTTGTTTTGTTTTTTGTTTTTTTTTTGACTTAGGATCAAAAAATGCTGGCATACTCAGTGTTAGTAGAGGTCAGAATACAGTTGCATGGCACTAGGAAGGTAGGCTTCAAAGAAGTGGGAGAAAGCTCAGAGTACCAGGAAAAGTGTGCTTAAGCTTTTTGCAAATATCTGAAAGGAAAAGCAAAACAGAAAAAGGAAAAGGAAGGTTTACACATCTTCAGTTAGAACCAAAGACATCTAGCAGGTTTAGTCAGGTCACCAAAGCGAAGGCTATCTCAAAGGCTGATGCCGCAAAGGAGTGACTTCTGGGAACAAAGGCACTGTATTACCCAGTGATACCCTTCCAATTGATATAGTCTGACTCATATGAATAAGCTTTCTGGTAGGGTGGTCTGCGTCTCAGGAGACTGACAGGCTCAGTCAGATGAGAACACAACTGGATGAATTTTATCAGAGTGCCATGGTTCTACCCAAGGCCACCAGTGGAATTCAGTTTCTATTCTTTTGAATAGAAAGAAACAGAATTGTTTTTTAATTACCCTCAGTACAGCCCTGGAACCTCTTATGTTGCTTGTGGTATTTTGAATTCTAAAAAGAGGTGAAACTGATATTCCTCTTTCCAGTGTAACCAGGGATGGAAGAAGAGGCATTAAAGTAGATCATGAGAGAAGCATTCATTCACAATCGTGAGAGAAGCATCCATTCACAATGGCTTTTGGCCAGTGGAACTTCGGACATCTTATGCTTCTGGGAAAAAAAACCCATAAGTGGAATCCTCTATTCTTGAACCTTGTGCAGTTCCATCTACTGTTATCCTTATCATGTGACACTAGTAAATGTAAGAATAACCCACTGATCATCTGGAAAACCTAAGCACGACATCAAGCTTAAAATCATGTATTTTTGTGACAATCCAGGAGGCCTAGGTAATGAAAGTATCTACTCCCTATTCAATAAAGTATGTTTTTAATGGAATGCCGAAATAGAAATGCAACTTCTTACAACAACTTAAGTGATGAATACATAATGGTGTATCTATCTTATTATTGACTGTTCATTATCACTATGTTTGTTTAGGGTCTACATCTTGCTAGATGTAATAAAATACCCCATTTTCCTGCCCAAAGTATGTTTTTTTAATGGAATGCTGAAATAGGAAATTGAAAACTTATCAGAAGTTTGACAACAACAATTAATGATGAACACATAATGGTGTAATTATCTTCAAGTAATTAAAGTTCATTATCACTTATGTTTGTTTAACTAAATGAGTCCTGTCTTCAGTTAAAATATTTTCATCTTGCTAGATGTAATAAGAATACATTTTCCTGTAGAATTATTCCCTGTTTTTAAATAAAGAAACCGAGGAAATTGAATAACTAAGTATCAGAAGTTTGACAACAGTCAATTAATCACCAAGATAAGGCAAGCTAAATTGTAATTATCATCAAGTAATATAAAGGAATATGAAGAAATGAGGTGAAGAGATTCATATAACTCAAATGACTCATTTAAATCTAGATACTCAGTTACTTAAGTGATAGTTGCATGAAGTATAATGCCAGGACATGTAATATGTTAGGATCAATTTGAGAATGATATATACTATTTCAATTGTAAATATTACAGTACACTCTTAGTTGAATGATACACTATTCCAATGATAAGTACAAAATCTGAACTATTCATTTGTACCTATGCAGTTGGATATGGGGAGGATGGGAAGGGGAACACCCATATAGAAGGGGAGGGGGAGGGGATGGGGGATGTTGGCCTGGAAACCAGAAAAGGGAATAAAAATTGTAATGTAAATAAGAAATGCCCAATTTAATAAAGATGGAGAAAAAAATCTGAACTATTTTCAAAATCACTGTACTCATGTGCTTGAAATATTTCAAGTTATCTGCTGTGGTCTATAATGAAATAACAGAGAAGACTAGTTCCAATTATTATGTGCATCCTAGTTTTAGGAGTTTTTTTTTTTTATCCACAAAGTTCAATAAATTTAATTAACTCTCCTTTGCCTCCAAGCAACTATTTTATTTTACAAAATTGCATTAATCATTTAGCTAGAAAAACATATAAAGTCCTATAATCTTTCAGAACAATAAATTTATATATAGGCAATGAATAAAGGGGTTCATAACATGTCCCAGAAACATCATTGAAACTTTCTGGTGAATATTACAAAGGGGGAATGGTAAATTATGTGGTTAACACAGAGACTAGACTAGTCAAGAACACTCTTTGCTCAAAGTGTCTCTAGTGTATATATTCTCAACAACAAATTAAAAAAACTTCCAATGTTGAGGAATCTCTGCAAATACTGAAGTCCAAAACACTCAGGCAGAGTTTGTTCTTTTCATGTAGGCATGGCTTTCTGCTGCTGCTTCCTTCTTTGTAAGTAGATTTACCATCTTCTCTCTCATTTTCACTTCTGCTTCATGAGTTTAGAGATTTTAATGGTGCCTTGTGCAACAGATCAGCATATTTCCATGGGAATACACAATTGTAAAGACATAAGGACACAGCTTCATCCAACAGCTTCTGCATCACGTCTGTGATGTTGTTTATAACACAGTTGAATTCAATAGACCTATAAAATTGACCTCACTAAAATTGTAGTTCTACACAGTGATACATAATTAACCCAGTTAGTAAATATAATACTTATTAAAAAATGATATCAATGTTAATAGTATTTTATAATAATTCTTTCTTACTAAACAAAGAGGAAATTAAATATGAATTATGCCTTTTAGGTAAATACATAATAGATAATCTGATATTTTATTCTATTTGCATCTCAAAACATTTTTTAAAGTAAAATTCAAACAAAGTAAAAGCCAAACAAAGGAAATAGTTTGCTCAATATAGTATGTTGGTATGAAAACCACTTTTCTATATTCTCATCTGTATTTATTCACACATTCCTGCTACCATATAGAAACCGTGATCGTTTATGAGTTACATTGGTAATTGCATTTTCATGTACTTAGTTTTAAAGATATCAGTTTTCTCGAAAGAAAACTTCCACAATATATTCTTCACTCAAACTATCATATTGACCTTTTCTTGTCATTTTCTCAGGCACTAATGGATTTGTTAAAACATTCTCATCTGGATTATTAATTTAATTTCCCTGAACTATTAGTTATTTTCTTTATTTGCCCATTATAGATCAGAATTACGCTTCTACTATTTTAGCGTCTTTGCAGTGATTTCATGTCTCAAAGCTCCGTCTACCATACTTCAGAGAATTTATTTGCTATTAGATTTTACCTTTCTATTTTTCTGAGGAAAGTAAGCTTATGCAGCGCTGATTTGTTTTCCAAGATTTCCTTAAAATAAAAAAAAGTAAATTATGGCTGGAGAGATGGTTCATTGATTAAGAGGACTGACTCTTCTTCTAAAGATCCTCAATTCAATTCCTAGCATCCACATGGTGGCTCACAGACATCTGTAATGGGACCTGATGCCTTCTTCTGGTGTGTCTGAAGACAGCTGCAGTGTACTCACATACAAAAAACAGATAAATCTTTTTTAAAAAGTAAATTATTTAGTGAATTATAAGTAATGGGGTTGCCCGTGAAACACGAGAAAGTGTTTGCCATCATTTCCCTTTGTGTTATCCTCTTCTCTCTCACACCCATATATATATGTGTGTGTGCACACAGAAGTCAGTTCTATTGTATTCTACCCTTTATTACCAAAGGATAACAGATAACATAATGAGTAACAAGCTATTTCTTTCTTTGACTGTTTTATAGTTTAGCCTAGCAAAAGAAAACTTACTCAGTTGGATACTAAAAAGGTTTAATGACTTTATAATCTTTCTTTTATGATATTTTATGCTTATGACTTTCATTAATTGTTTTCTGTGCTCTATAGTAATAATAATCTTTAGTCCCTTACAAATATTAGGTCCATTATATAATGGAAAATGGCAAGTCATTTAGTAAGACATTTCTTCACTAAAGGAGTTTACTTTTGAATGTTTTGAACACAATCTTGAATTATTCTAATTGTTTCCTAATACAGGTAATCCCTAACCATAATCTTGGAGTATCATATAATCACAATTATAAAATTGTCCACTTACATAAGAGATACCGCTCAATAGTCTAAGTGAAGGTCATGTGAGGAATGATACCCAAGGCTGACCACGGTTTCAATATGTTTGTTCCCATGTAACAGGCATCCCTGTACATAAACATGAATGCTTCATGTGAACACACACACACACACATGAACAATAATACAATGATTAGCATTTTATTAATGGATTAATAAGTGTATGTTGTGAATTATGTTCTTGAGGATTTTATTGTGGTTACTTTTTTTGAGGCAAAAATAGCACTAGGCTCAAGATGGCCTCGGACTCCATCTTTTTGTCTCAGTCTCCATAGTGCAAGGATTCACAGGGTTGAATCAAGATGAAATTTGTATCAGTCTCTGGATTCTGTTAATAGGAAATATACCTTGCATTACTTAAAATGGGAGAGCATAGTTAACATAAATTTTCATTAGTGTAATAGAATTAATTGTTGTGTATTAATAAAACTGGTTTATAATACTGAAGTTGAAGCCTAGACATGTAGCTTATTTGACAGCATTTTTTTCTGGCATGCAATAAGTGCGAAGTTTACCTCCAGCACCCTATATACTTGGTACATGCTCTTAAGGCTAGCACTTGTTATATAGGGTCAGGAAGACCAGCAATTGAAGATCATTCTCTTCTAAAGAGTAAATTCAATTCCAGAATGTTATTGTCTAAATAATGTAAAAGAAAAACAGAAAAATAATAAAAAAGACAAAAATGAAGAAGAGAAAATAAAAGATTGAGCTAAACTACCATATTCTGTTATTGTTCCATATTAATAGGTTTGGTGACTATTGCAAGTAGACTGCCTCTCCCATTTTTCCTAGTACCACTGGAAAGGGAAGCTCCTCTTTTTCCTTGGGATTTAAATTGTCATATGAACAGGTAGAGGTATCTAGACTTTGTGTAGATCAAACACTACTTCCTCTTAGACAAAATAATGGAAACTTGAATTCCAACTCTTAATGCAGTTGGAGAACTGACACTCTAAGATAACTAAATTTTTGCATAGTATCATCTTATCTTTTGAGAATTATTCCATCTGGAACTGCCAACTTTAGATATTAATCAGGTATTTATTATAAGAAATCAACATTTCAGTTACCGTTTTGTTGCTGGGAAGAGACACAAGGGCTAAGACAACCTATGATAGTATTTTGAGGTGTACTTAGAGTTTCAGAGAGATAGTCAATGACCATTATGATGGGAGGCAACATGCAGACAGTCTAGGAACTAGAATAGTGGCTGAGATCTTTCACTTTGAGATGGCAACAACGGAACAGATATAGAGTCAACTGAAATGTCATGGGTATTTGAAACCTCAAAATTCACCCCAGTGACAAATCTTTTCCAACAAGGCCAGACTTCTTCTATGAATGATAAGCCTCATAATCCTATGGAAATAGTTCCATCAATTGAGGATTAAACACTCAAACATGCTACAATGGGGTCAGACCTCATTCCAACCACTGCAAGTTGGTACATTCATGGGAAAACTGATTATCTCTTATTCATATTGTGGACTTATTTTCCACAGAAGTCCTATTCTCCATAAAGATGGTTGTAGTAAGTAATTCTTTCAATTGTCATTGTACGGCCTCTTTACCTTTCTTTTAATTGAATATTTTTTTATTTATATTTCAAATGTTATCTCTTTTCCTTAATCCAAACACACATCCCTCCCTGCCTTCGTACCCTGTCATTCCCCTACACTGGGGGGTTCAGCCTTGGATGACCAAGGGCTTTTCCTCCCATTGGTGCCCAACAAAGCCACCCTTTGCTACATATGCAGCTGGTGCCATGGGTCTGTTCATGTGTACTCTTTGGATGGTAGTTTAGTCCCTGGGAACTCTGATTGATTGGTATTGTTGTTCTTATGGGGTTACAAGCTTCTTCAGCTCCTTCAATCCTTTCTCTAACTCCTCCAAGGGGACCCAGTTCTTAGTTCAATAGTTTGCTGCTAGCATTCGCCTCTGTATTTGTCATGCTCTGGTTGAGCATCTCAGGAGACAGCTATATCAGGCTCTTATCAGCATGCAGTTCTTGGCTTCACCAATATTGTCTGAGTTTGGTGGCTATATGTAGATGGGCTAGATTCTCAGGTGGGGCAGGCACTGAATGACCATTCCTTCTGTCTCTGCTCTAAACTTTTTCTGCATATCTCCCCCTATGGATATTTTTGTTCCCTCTTTTAAGGAGGCCAGAAGCATCCACACTTTGTTCAACCTTCTTGAGCTTCATGTGGTCAGTGGATTGTTTCTTAGATAATCTGAGTTTTTGGGCTAATAGCCACTTATCAGTGAGTGCATGCCATGTGTGCTTTTTTGTGACTGGGTTACCTCACTTAGGATGATATTTTCTAGTTCCATCCATTTGCCTATGAATTTCATTAAGTCATTGACTTAATAGCTGAGTAGTACTACATTGTGTAGATATACCACATTTTCTGTATCCATTCCTCTGTTGAGGGATATCTGGGTTCTTTACAGCTTCTGGCTATTATAAATAAGGCTGCTATGAACATAGTAGAGCATGTGTCTTTGTTATATGTTGGAGCATCTTTTAGGTATATGCCCAGGAGTAGTATAGCTGGGTCCTCACATATTTAGTTTTTGAGGAAACTCCAACTGTTTTCCAGAGTGGTTGTGCCAGCTTGCAATCCCACCAACAATGGAGGGGTGTTCCTCTTTCTCCACATCCTCACCAGCATCTGCTGTCATCTAAGTTTTTGATCTTAGCCATTCTGGCTGGCGTGATATAATCTCAGGGTTGTTTTGATTCGCATTTCCCTGATGACTAAAGGTCTTGAACATTTCTTTAGGTACTTCCCAGCCTTTTGATATTCCTCAGCTGAGAATTCTTTGTTTAGCTCTGTACCCCATTTTTAATAGAGTAATTTGATTCTCTGGAGTCTAACTTCTTGAGTTCTTTGTATATATTGGATATTAGCCCTCTATCTGACTGCCATTTTGTCCTAATGACAGTGTCCTTTGCCTTCCAGAAGTTTTGCAATTTTATTCGGTCCCATTTGTCAATTCTTGATCTTAGAGCATAAGCCATTGATATTTTGTTCAGGAAATTTTCCCCAGTGCCCATGTCTTTGAGGCTCTTTCTCACTTTTCCTTCTAGTTTGAGTGTATCTGCTTTCACGTGAAGGTCTTTGGTCTACTTGGACTTGAGCTTTGTATAGGGTGATTAGAATGGATCTATTTGCATTCTTCTACATGCTGATCACCAGTTGAACCAGCACCATTCGCTGAAAATGCTATCTTTTTTTCACTGGATGGATTTAGCTCCTATGTCAAAGATCAAGTGACCATAGGTGTGTGGGTTCATCTTTGGGTCTTCAATTCTATTCCATTGACCTAATTTCCTGTCTTTGTTTCCTAATTTCCTATCAATACCATACAGTTTTTTTTTTTAAAGTCACTATTGCTCTAAAATATAGTTTGAGGTCAGGGACAGTGATTCCCCCAGAAGTACTTTTATTGTTGAGGATAGTTTTTACTATCCTGGGTTTTTGTTATTCTGAATGTATTTGCAAATTGCTCTTTCTTACTCTATGAAGAATTGAGTTGGAATTTTGATGGGGATTGCATTGAATCTGTAGATTGCTTTTGGCAAGGTAGCCATTTTTACGATATTAATCCTGCCAATCCATGAGCATGGGAGATCTTTCCATCTTCTGAGATCTTCAGTTTCTTTCTTCAGAGACTTAAAGTTTTTGTCATACAGATCTTTCACTTGCTTGGTTATGGTCACACTGAGGAATCGTATATTATTTGTGATTATTGTGAAGGACGTAGTTTCCTAATTTCTTTCTCAGCCTGTTTATCCTTCAAGTAGAGAAAGGCTACTGATTTGTTTGAGTTAATTTTATACCCAGCCACTTTGCTGAAGTTGTTTATTAGGCTTAGTAGTTTTCTGGTGGAACTTTCGATGTCTAATTTTTTTTTAACTCAGAAAAGTATAATATTTTTGTTTTTGTTGTTTTGTTTTTTTGATGACTTTTGGAGGGGTGGAGATATGGTCCAATATTATAACCATCTTCTTCCTAAAAATTTTCCATTGAGTATGGAGAGATAGGCCACTAGGTCCTCTTCTAGAAGACCTAAATTCAATTCCCAAAAATCATCTTAAAACCTTGTACAACTTTAGTTCCAAGATGACCTCTAACCCTCTTCTGGCCTCCATAGGCACTAAGCATCATCTAATGTGGGCTTGTAGGTAATGTATACATGCAGGCATAATAATCATATAGAGTAAATAAATAAATACATTTTAAGAAAAGAAATATGCCTCCCTCATTGCTTGTGACATAAGTTCATTAAGTTTCAGAAAAAAATGGATTCAGATGCCACTGATGTGGTATAGTTTTGGTGTTCATTGATAGTCAAGGACATGATGCCTTGAGCTACTACTCATTTGAGACAAGAAGAGACCCCTGCTTTCAAGGAATTCCACTTGTTTACATATCATAAAAGAAGGAAGTATGAGATTCATAGGCTCTTCACTTGAGATTTCCACTATTATCCGCAATATTGTCCTCTTTGTATGTACACATAACGTTGAGAGCTAATAAAGTATTTAAAAAGTAAATGGTGCCATTGTCCAGTGTCAATATGAGGAAAAGCCCTTTGTGCTGTGAAGTCTCCTTTCTCCAGTGTAGGGGAATGTCAGGGTGTTGAGGTGGGAGTGGGTAGGTGGGAGTAGGACATCCTTATAGAAGCAGTGGGAAGGGGGAGGGGCCATGAGAGAAAGGGGAAAGGGGATAACATTTGAAATGTAAATATATAAAATATCCAGGAAATATAAAATTTAAAATTAAAAAAAAAAAAAAGGGTGACTGTATGATGCAGCTTCCACGATCTTTTCAGTCAAAATGTTGTGGAACATTCCTCTAATACAGCTTTCTGAAGGTCATCTGTGTTCCTAAAAGCAGCTCTTTACACATGCTCTGCAAGTAAGCTAAATAAAATCATTGACTCATTAAATTGGACTTTGGTGAAAATGTACATCAGTCACTAGTGTCATAATTTAAAAAAATAGATTTTTTTTTCAGATCTCTCCAGGAAAATTTAGCACAACAAGACCAATTCATACTCCAAGGAATTTCAAGCAATAATCATGTACTGAAACTTTTTTCTTGACATGTTCATAAACACAGAGAAGAAGTAACCTTTTTGTATTTACTACCTTTTTTTGTTAATGTATCTCATGAGTTATAGGCCAAGTCATACTAGATTCATACCCAGCTATTTCAGCCCCATCAATTCTGTTAATATTGGATGTGATTCCTAGTGCAACAAACTCATTTTAAACCTGGAATGCATTCTATAAGTAATAACTTCTGTGATCATAGCAAATCAGTGTAGACTCACTCTCTGTGAAGATCTAAAAAGTAAATGGAATTTTCCCATTAGTAACACAACAACATCATAACCACCTTGGAGACAGAATTTCAAAAGCAGCCAGGAGATTTAGGTTTCCCATACCAATTCAATTTAGGGAACCATCTTAGAAAACTCGTTTACTCTCCAAAAAGAATTGTGTGGTTAATTTGATAGAATAATCTACAGTCAATATTTATTAATGTACAAATTTGCTAAAATAATATGACATATATCCATATGTTTTATATTGATTTCTGTTTGTGTTTAGTCCACTTATCTAAAGTATAATTTATCTAATTTGGACAAACATAATGCAAGGTAGTATTAGTAAAGACATTTGAATATAAAAACTTATATAGAATGCTGAATTATAGAAATGAAGGACTGGTGTATTTATTCAATATCCCACAGCATTTTCAAAGTAACTAATATATAATATATATCTTATATTTTGCATTTTTTGATAATTAATACTCTGAGTTAATGGTTTTACAACTGATATTTTATTAATATTTTCCTTTGTTTTATAAGCATTGTTAAAAAAGAAAAAATGAGCCACTCACATTAGGTTACCCAGATATGCTTCTGGGATTTTAGTACTTATCTTGTGCATTAATAGGTAGCCTATGTCTTCATTTTACTATAGCATAATTTATAAATTTCCACTTGAAATAAGACAACTGCAGTTTACTATCACCCTACCTAGACATGACTGAATTATTTTGACTTTTTTGTTTAGTCATAGCATGTAACATACTGGCATTTAAAGAAAAGATTAAAATATTTTTCACTGTATTTTTATGTTTTTATGAATATTTATAGATACAAAGTGTTTCTTTTAAACCTTTATTCTCATCTCTATAAAAGGTAGTTATTTTGATTATTGTTCTCACCAAACAAACTCAAAATGCAAGCACAATATATTAATTATCTTTAACACGATTAACCAATAAGATGCTAAGTAATTAGAAAACAAATATTGAAGAAAGTGAAATAATCAAAGGAAAAGTATTTTTTTTGTAGTGTGGTCAACACAAAATCAAATACTAACTTTTAGTTTGATAATAGATATTCTGAGTCAAGTGAGAGAAATTAACATGATCTTGCCCAAGAAACTGCTATTAGAGTAGATTGCATAGGACCTAGTCCTATAGGCATAAATTTTTATTATGATAACATGATAACATATACACTTGTCCACAATAAAAAACAAGGATCAACTTGACCAAACTGACAAGGAGTCCTTGTCTGTCTAAGCAATGCAGCAAGTAACATGGAATATTTCCTGGGAACCCTAACACTTATATTTCCATAGAATCATAGAAGGAAGTCAGAGCAAGAACTCAACACAGAAACCTGGAGGCAAAATGTGATGCAGAAGCCATGGGGGGATACATTTTATTCTCTCTCTAACACAGTCAGCGTATTTCTGAAGCATCCAAAGCCTTTCTAGCCTTGGCAGTATCAGTAGGCTATTCTGTAGGTATGGAAGCATGAAGAAGACAAATTGGAGATCAATCTGCACGACAGTGCCGACAAGGATGGAAAAAACAGATGATAAAACAGACAGTACTTTAGTGAAAGAGAAATTCAAAGTATCTGCTGAAAAATGAACCAATTATTATTGTAAAAGACCAATAAATGCTTGTTTTTAAGCTCCATGAGCATAAGCACACAACAGAGTGACAGCTGCTGCTTGTCCTCTGATATGTAGGAAAACAAATTCATGTTTATGTGTGAGCACATGGGTGACACTCAAGTCTATAGAAACATGACATGCAAATTGGAAAATAAAAGGTGCATAGCACAAAACAGTCAGGAGTCTAAAAATATATTATGTCTACTCATGATTTTTTATAGTTTTCTGTTATTATACATCAAGTATAAGTTCTTTCAGTGTCAGAGAAGTAGGAAGAAAGCTGTCAAATATTTAGAAGAAAGGAGAATTTCTGACAACACAATCTTTACCTAAAATTTTCGAAGGACCTGAACGCTCACACTTTTAGATTAAACACACACACATGCACACACACACACACACACACACACACACACACACACACAGAGAGAGAGAGAGAGAGAGAGAGAGAGAGAGAGAGAGAGAGAAACAGACAGGCGTCAGACAGACAGACGCACACACACAGACACACAGACACAGACACACAGACACAGACACAGACACACACACACACACACACACAGAGAAAGAGAGAGAGAGACACAGACACACACAGACACACACGAACAGACACACACACACACATAAACACACACACACACACACACACACACACACACAGAGTCTTTTTCTCTGTGGACCCTGATACCCTGCACAGTTATAATGATGATTCTCCTAAAAGGATTTGTGCATGGATAAAGCAGTCACATAACTGTTATAGGGCCAACCAATAGGTCTCTGATTGGAATAAGTCCCACTTCACAAGAATTACATATATTTGGTACTGTAAACTCGACAAGACTTTCCAACAGGGGGAAGGGTTATCATATATCTTATGAGCTAACATGCTATTATTATTTTGCTAGATGGATGTACTATCAAATGGCTCTGTAAATACTATTAATATAGTGTCAATATATTGAATCATCAATGACGCTTTATTTTTAAATGTATTACACATATAACAGAGACACATAAATGGTTAGAATGAGCAGATTAATTATCTGTATAATTCTCAGCCCTAATTGCTCAATCTATGTCACACTACTTTTTCCAGGTTCAGAAAATATAACATCTGAGAATAACAGGCAAAAAATTTTTTAGAGCCAGATGTCTGAGTACTGTCAGGAAACAGTGACTTCTAGATATGACAGACGTATGGTCCCAAGGCAGTTTTGCATGTGAATGTCCTCATACTCATGCATCATCTCTTATTGAACTGAATACTTTATAATAAAAAGAAGATAAGGAATTGAGAAATAATCAGAGATGGGCAGTAATCTGAAGAATTAAGGGATATGAACAAGCTATATTGTATAGAAGTACAAATTTCTCAAAGAAAAAATAAGAGCATGCTTACTTTTAAAAATTCATCAAATCACATAGATCTGTGTAGCCTGGGAGTATCTAGGTCTTCATTTGTGGAAAAGACTCATCGAAATACAAACAGACAGTACAAACGAGAGCAGAACAAAGATGATAATAATGACCCTTCCAAACCGAACAATAAATCCCATGAGTCCTTAGCCCTTCACAAAGATGTAGTCAAGGAAGGAAAGCAGGGAATTAAAGAGGAGTTCTGTCTCAGGGAAGATCACACCAATTGTTTGGTCAATGCCAAATGCTCATCCCTGCAAATGTACATACAAGTGACAGGAAATGGACCAAACTGAAAACATACACAGAAGTAACATCATATGCACCAAACAGACTATGTTTAGAATATATATGTAGACACAGCCACAACCTTGAATATTTTCCAGAAGGGCATGCTGGCACCTGGGACCCAGAACAACTAACAAACTTAAACTGTACCCAACCCCCTCCATATTCTATCCCAACACACTGGCTGCATTCCCCAAGGCCACACCTATACCATGAATCAGAGATAATTCCCCACTCTATGCCCATCAACTTGCATTAAAGCATAACCAACAGCTGTAACTGGCCTGCATCGCCTGGGCTCCATATTCCAGTCCACAATTTCAGCAGAAGACTTCTGATTTCCTAGAGGCCAAGTCAGTTTTATAGACACTGGAGGGAACTTTGGCAATCCAAACTCTAGAAGTCATGAGGCCATAAAAATCACAGCAAAGTTATCATCATACTGTACCCGAAGACTTGCTAATCACCAGAATCCCAGGCCATTCAGGCCAAAAAGAGGAGAAGAAACAGAAACCATGGGGGAAACATGCAAAAATCAATAATATAACAAAGATAAATTCAGAAATAAGATCTGAATCCTACCCTAACCAGAAACCCAGGTGATAAGAGACTTTTACAAGAACACAATTGAAATAGCCAGGCAACATGGTACCACCAGATCCCAGCTATTTTACTACAGTATGCCCTAAATATTTCAAAACAGATAAAAGACAAGAAAATCATCTGAAATCCAGTATTATGAATGTAATAGAAGCCTTTAAAAGGGAAATGAATAAATAACTTAATAAATTAGTCCCTTAAAAATGTTCCTGATACAAAACATCCTGAAAAACTTGGGACACTATGAAAAGATTAAACACAAGAGAACAGAGATAAAAGAATGAAAAGTATCTCATCTCAGAGGACCAGAAAAATATCTTCCACAAAAACCATAGAAGAAAATGTCTCTACCCTAAAGAAAGAGATGCCTATAAATGTTTAAAAAGCCTGCAGAACACCAAATAGATTAGACCAGAAAAGAAAAATCTATCCCTACCACATAATAATCCAAACATTAAGTGCACCAAATGAAGAAAGAATATTCAAATGTGCAAGGATGAAAGGTTAAGGAAATAAAGGCAAATCTATGAAAATTAAACCTCATTTCTTATCTGAGACTCTCAAAGCCAGAAGAACCTGGGCAATGCAGACTATTAAACCAAACAACAATTTCAGTCACCATAAATGGAGAAAATATGACATTCCATGACAAAACCAAAATTAAACAATATCATTTCACAAATCCAGAACAACAGAAGATGCAAGAAGGAAAATCCAACCCGAGGTTAAATACACCCAAGAAAATATAGGAAATAAATAATTTCAAAGTCAGTATAACAAAGGAAACACACACACACACACACACACACACACACACACACAACACAGACACAGACACACAGAACACAGACACACACACACACAGACACACACACACACAGACACACACACACACACACACACACACACACACACACAGACACACACACACACACACACACACAGACACACACACTTAGTGCTGCTGCTGCTCCTGCTATTTACTACTATGGAAATTGTTGTTTTAATTTCCTCAGATGATTGGAATCAGCCATACTCAAGTTTATGAATACATGACTTGGTGTCTTAGTTACAATTTTGCTGCTATGAACAGACACCATCACTACCATTGAATTAAAGCATGACTTTATTCTAGCCAAAGGGATTAAATGTATATACTAAGGGCATATGTTCCCTTGCCAGAGTAGCCATATTTTTGGATTAAAATTTTTCTATACACTGCTACCACGAAAATACCAGGATTTAGCAAGTGTTGGTCATTAATGTCTCTCAATATCACTGGTCTCGATTTCCTAATAAAAGATTACAGGCTAACGGAGTTGATGTGCAAACACGATCCATCATTTTGCTGTATTCGATAAAATACACCTCAATATGAAAGATAGCCATTACCTCAGAATAAAAGGTTGGAAAGTGCGTTCCAAACAATTGAACACAAGAAGCAAGCTCAATATTAGCCATTCTAATATATAATAAAATAGACTTTTAGCCAAAATAAATCAAAAGAGATGTGGAAAAGATATTTCATATTCAACAAAGGAAAAATTCACCAATTGATGTTGCAATTCTGAATATCTATGTGCTAAATGCAAAGGAACTAATACATGAGAAAGAAACATAACTAAAGCCTATACACCACATGAACCCTACAAACTAAAAGCAGGAGACTTCACTATCCTACTCATCTTTGGACTGCTCATCCAGTTAGAAACTACACAGAAAAGGAACTGCACTAACAGATGTTATGGCTCAGTTAACTTAATAGATATCTACAGAACATTTCACCCAACCACAAAAAACAAACAAACAAAAAAACAATACTCAGCAACCCACAGAACCTTCTCCAAAATTAGTCATATACTACATCTAGAATTATGCAAATAGATACCTATCTATCACCCTGCAGAAAATTGAAGTCCAAGTAGACCAAAGACTTCAACATAAAACAGACTCCTAAACTGATAAAAGAGAAGTGGGAATAACCTTGAATGCATTGTCAAGGAGACAACTTCCTGCTAAGATCAACAATTAAAAAGTAGGATTTCATTAAACTAAAAAGCTTCTATAAGGCAAAGGACATCAGTAACACAAAACGGCAGCCTACAGAATGGGAAAAGATCTTCATTAACCCCACATCCAGAAGATTGCTGGTATTCAAAATATATAAAGAACTCAAGAAACTAGACATTATCAGACCAAATAACCCAATTTAAAAAATGGGGTACAGAACTAAACAGAATTCTCAACAGTGGAATCTCAAATGACTGCAAAGTATTTAAAGAATCCTATAGGGGAAGGATTGAAGCAGCTGAAGACGAAGGCTAGCCCATAGGAAGACTAGTGGTCTCAACTAATCCTGACCCCTGAGAGCTCCCAGTGACTGAACTACCAATCAGGCAGCATACATGGGGTGGTCCGAGGTCCCTGGCACATACATAGCAGAGGACTGCCTGGTCTAGCCTCAGTGGAAGAAGACATGTCAAATCCTAGAGAGACTTGAGGCCCCAAGGAAGAGATCTGGTTGAGGTGGGCACCCTCTCAGAGGTAAGGAGGAGGAGGAATGGAATGAGGAACTGTGTGAGGGGGACAGGGTGGGGCCAACAACTGAATTAAATAATAATAATAGTAATAAAAAAATAAAGAAATATGGAAATGTTCAACATCCTCAACTTTTAGGATAATATAAATGAAAACAACCCTGAGATTCCATTTTATATCCATCAAAATTCCTATGATCAGAAACTCAGGTAACAGCTTATACTGTCAAGGATGTGGACTTAGTGAAAGCACTCCTCCTTTTCCAGTAGGAGTTTAAACTTACACAGCCACTTTGGAAATAATTTTGGCAATTTCTCAAAAAATTGGCAGTTATTCTAAGACAAGACTCAGCTATACCACTCCTGACCATATACCCAAAGTATGCTCTGCCATACCACAAGGAAAATTGCTCAACTATATTCATAACAGATTTATTCATAATAGTCAGAACCTGGGGGGAAAAACCTAGATGTCCCTCATCCTGAAGAATGGATTAAAACAAACAAGCAAACAAACAGAAAACCATGTGGTACACTCACACAATGGAATACTATTCAGTCATTAAAAACAAAGACATGAAATTAGCAGATAACTAATCAGCAGAAACTAGCAGGATGAACTAGAAAAGATCATCCTGAGTGTGATAACCCAGGTCTAGGAAGGGTATGTTCTTTTCTTATAAGGCAATATTAGCCATAAAGTAAAATATAACCATGCTATAATCCACAGATGCAAAGAAGCTAACAAGGAGAGCTCAAGGGAGAATGCATGAGTTTCGCTGTGAAGGAAAACTAGACTAGACATCATGGGTGGACAGGAGGTGGGGACTAGATGGAGAGGGTGAGCATGGTAACAGAAGAGATCAAGTGAGGGAAGAACAGAGAATACTGGAAGAGAGTAGGAAACATGTCTGGGATAAACAAGAAACCCAGCATAATGTGAAATCACAGGAATTTCTGAGGTGACCTAGGCAAGACTCCTAGAAATGGTGGATATGGTGTCTGAACCAGTTTTTGCCTTCCAATGGGGACTTCCAATGGGGAGATGGAGATAACAAACCAGCCACAAAACCTGCTAACTACAAATTGTCCTGCCTACTAGAAGTTTTGGGGTAAAGATGAAGGAGAAATTAAGGGATTGACAAACAATGACTGGTCCAACTTGAGATCCATGCCATGAGAGGGAGTTCTACTCTGACACTGCTAATGATACACTGCTATACTCATAGATAGGAAGTTAACTGACATTAGAGAGGCTTCACTCAGCAATTGATCGAAACTGTTGCAGATAGTCACATCCAAACATTAGGCAGAGCTTGGGAATTCCTGTGGGAGAGAGGGAGGAAAAATTGGAAGAGCAAGAGGGGCTGAGGACACTCTAAGAAATCTACAGACTCAACTAGCCTGAGTCTTTCGGGAATCATACAGACCAAACCACAAACCATGGAGCACTCTGGGACTAACCTAGGTCCTGTATACATATGTAACAATTGTGGCAGTTGATCTTCATGACAGAGTCCTAACAGCAGAGGCAGAGGCTGTCTCTGACCCTGTTGCCTGACTTTAGGACCCTTTCCTCCTACTGCACTGCCTTATTTAATCGCAGCAGAAGGTAATGTTTAATCTTATTGCCCTTGAAATGCAAGGGCTGGTTGATATTAGTGGAAGGTCTCCTGTTTTCTGATCAGAAGTTGAGGAATCTATGTGAGGGAGGGAAGATAAGAGAAAAATTCTGTAGAAAAGGAGGAAAACAGGTTGGAATGTAAGGTAATGAATGAATGAATGAATGAATTAATTAATTAATTAAAATATAAGATAATGACAACCAAAAGACTATGCATGCATATACAAATATGTACCTAATAATAGTGAAAAAATAGGCCATGTATTTGAAGGGCAATGAGATGGATATCTTGTAATGTCTGAATGAGAAAGGGGAAGGTAGAATTGTTATGACCATATTTTGGTATCAAAAGGGAAATGAAAACTGGAATAACACACAAGTAATAAAGTGAGCATCCCCACAGCAAAATCTTTAAAAAATAATAATAAATTTTAATGTACTTTGAATAAATTTTATCCTACTCTGAATTTCAAATGGGAAATTACTTATCTATAATAAATTTGATGATAAAAAGCTAAATATATCTTTAATATGGTAAAAAGTTTCAACTAAAGAAAGTGTATATCAACAGAAATTAAATTTATCCATACCGGGTAGTTTTTATTCTTTTTTAATGCCCTTTATTTTGCACTGCAAAGTCTGATCATCCTGGTGAATTACATACTAAATACTACTTGCAAGTATTTATAATGAACCTAACCACAGTCACTAACTGGAGAAAAATTGGTGGGGTGGGATTATTTTTGCTCTCTATTTTTCTTTGATGAAAACAGATGTAAGTTTTAAAACCTTTCAATAACTGAAATTCTCTAAGAGCCCTACCTATTAGTTCATATACACATAGATTGGAGATGTGGCTCAGTGGAAGAACTATTGCTTAACAGGTGCAAGGCCCCATGTCCTACAAGCACAGACTTAATTAATTAATTAAAAACTATCCAAATATCTCACAATGATCATTTCTTGTTTCTCTCTGAAACTTCTTTGAATGTCTGGAATATGTCTGTAGCAAAGACTTTACCTGAGACACGTTAACAGGCTTATGCAATACTCAGGAGCTCTGCAGGGCTCTAAATAAACAACTCTGTGATTGAAAAATAAGTACAGAAAAGTGAATCCCAAATCAAGGGAGAGATAGAAGTGGATTTTGGAATTGAAGTGACAGCTAACTTTTACAAATGCCTGCCTTGGAAGTTTTAGGATGGCTTGGATCCTGGAGACAAGATGAGTTCAAAAATGACTTTCCTTTGTGTGTTGATTTCTGAATTGTCGAAGGGCTGTCTGCCTGGACTCCAGTGTGGTTTGAATGGCATTAATTTCTCAGTGATGATTTGGACTACTGTTGTTCATATGGCCACATTTCTTGGTTTAGATATGAAAGAGCTAGAAGGTGCAGTGGAAAACTACTTATTTCTATTTCACTCAGAAATTTTGAGTACAGAAGTGTACTGTTTCTTGTGTTTTTATCTAAACTTTAAAGATTCCTAAAGTTTTATTGAAAGCCTAGAATTTATATTTCCTCTGTTTGGCATTCTTTCCAACAGGTAACTGAATAAATGCACTGTGGCTCATAATTTATTATGATATTCCATCATATCAAAAGAATAGAACAATGAACAAATCTTTGAACAATTAAAAATATTCAATGGGTAACTAATCTGGCATTCTGTCAATTTCTCCCAAGACCCTTCTACTTTTATGTGAATATCTTCTACTCAGCCAAATTAATAAAGCAGCTTGAATTCAGCCATTCAAAAAAAAAATAGCTAAGTTACATTGTATATTTGGTGCCCAAAGGCAAATTAAGTGAAAGATTTCTCTAGTAAATGAGGAACCCAGCAATCTCTCCCGTTCCTGATTCAATATCTTTGTTAGTTTGCCCATTGGTTTCAAATAAGGAAGCATCCTCACCCCATTAACTTTTCTCAAGATTACTTTTAATGAAGAAAGCGAAGAAATTTACTCTGCAATCATTTTTTTAGTAAATATTGATGTGGTATATAGGCAAATTCAATATGTTCAGTAAATATCTGTCTAGACTTACAGCATTGTACTTATATTCAATGCCTGAATTCAAAGATAATTGAGGTAAGTAAGGTCCTGGAATCCAAGTAGAACCATATACTTCAGAGTTTTCTGCTGAGGACATCCATACTGTAATTGTAGTTATTGAAAGTGGTGATACCATAAAACCAGTTCTATGCTTGTGCTCACACTTTTTTGATTCCTTTGGATCTATAAATTTGATTGTGGATTAGACCACATCCATTACAAAGGAATTGTCTTAAAAATAAAATAATAATTTGATTCTTGATATTTGTATCTATTATAGTTTATAATTGATAGACTTATAATTGTATTTTCCTCACTGATAAAGGAGCAACGTGTTTTCAGAAAATAATGACAAGTAGTGATAAAACTGTTGAAAATCCACCACTAAAATGATCATTTCATGGACACAAACACCAGGACAAGTGGAGAATTGAATTGCTGTCTGTTCACTCTATGTACGGTAGAAGATGAAACAGCTTTTTGGCCACATCATACAAAGGCACAGAACCCATTCATGGTGCTACAGATTAGTGATCAGATTACTTGATAAAGAACTCACCTAAAAATAATATTATATTATGAAATTGTACTTAAAATGCTGTTTCAGATGGCATGTAAACATTTAGACTGTCACATTAATCATTAGAAAAAGCAATCTACAAACACAATGAGGTATTATCTCTAATCTAATTTCACCACCATATGATATTTTCCAAGGGGAAAAAAATTTCAAGTAAGCTGTAAACCAACTAGAGTACTATCATAATGTTGCTAGGAATGTAAAATAGGGTAAATGCTGCTGAAAACATCAAACAATTTTGTGAAAAAATACTATAATATAACCTAGAAATTCTGTTTCTTGAGCCTTACTCAAAATAATTAGAATCATGTTCTCCAAGGTTTATGAGCTTTCGTATTTACCGCATCATTTTCAAAATCACCAATATATGGAATATATGCTCATAAAGAGAAGTAATAAAGTGCATGATGCAAACCCCACGACCAGACAGCTGTAGAGAAGAATTCTATCAGATCATTAAAAAAGAAAACCATTGCTCTGAAATATAAGGTAGAAAGGGAGTAAAATGTTTCAAGACATTATACAGACATAGGATAGCAGTGTATAGCATTGATCCCAAAAATGGATGAAAGGACAAGAAAATAAAAATACAGAATCATGAATGTAGCCATAAAAGTCTTCATTAAAATTCCCATGAACATAACTTAATAATACCTTTACATTTTTATGTACATTTCCAATTCACAACTGGAAAGTGGGGATCACTTTGCATACCCAAAACACTAATGACAATGCAGTACAGAATTGAGGCAAATGTCAAAATTTGTACAATTTCTTCGAAAAATACAGAAATTTGTTTTTACATATTTTCTCACTTTGAACAATGTTATTATTGCTAAACGTGATCTAAAAATTCAAAAATATTTCAACAAAACTACAATAATAATTCTTCACAAAAATAATAATAATAAAGTTAAAATTGAAATGGATTCTAAACAATGAAAGCAAGCAAAAGAAAGAACAATGTGGGAGGTATCACAAGTCTGACTTCTACCTGTGTTCTGTTCAAGAAATTTTCCTCTGGGTTCATGTGTTTGAGTCTCTTCTCCACTTTTTCTTCTATTAGTTTGAGTGTATCTGGTTTTATGTAGAGGTCCTTGGTCTGTTTGGACTTGAACTTTGTACAGGGCAATAGGAATGGATCGATTTGCATTCTTCTACATAATGATCTGCAGTTGAACCAGCACCATTTGTTGAAAATGATATCTTTTTTCCACTGGATGGTTTTAGCTCCTTTGTCAAAGATCAAGTGACCATAAGCATGTTGTTTCATTTTCGGGTCTTTAATTCTATTCCATTGACTTACTTGACTTTCTCTATACCAACACCATGTGGTTTTTATCCCTATTGCTCTGTAGTATAGTTTGAGGAGAAGGATGGTGATTTTTATTGACTTATTATACATTGCTTTTATTATGTTTAGGTATGAATCTTGAATTACTATTCTCTCCAATTCTTTTAGCATAAAGGGGTCTGCATTTCTTCCAAAGGCATTTTCAACATCTATTTAGATGGTCATGTGGTTTTTTTTATTTTATTTTGTTTATATAGTGGATTATGTTGACTGATTTCTGTATATTGAACCATTTCTGCATCCCAGAAAGGAAGCCTATTTGATCATGATGAATGATCTTTTGATGTGTTCTTGGATTCAGATTGAAAGAATTTTATTGAGTATTTTTGCATCAATAATCATGAGGGAAATTGATCTGAAGTTGTCTTTCATTGTTGGGTCTTTGTATGCATTAGTTATTAGTGTAACTATGACTTCATAGAATGTATTAGGTAGTGTTGCTTCTGTTTCTGTTTTATGAAATAGTTTGAGAAGTATTGGTATTAGGTCTTTCTTGAAGGTCAGATAGAATTCTGCACCAAAACCATTTGGTCCTGAGGATTGTTTGATTGCGAGACTTCTAATGACTGCTTCTATTTCTTTAGGGTTTATGGGATCCTTTAGATGGTGTATCTGATATTAATTTAACTTTGGTACCTGGTATCTGTCTAGAAAATTGTCCATTTCTTCCAGATTTTCCAGTTTTGTTGAGTATATGTTTTTATAGTAGGATCCAATAATTTTTTTTTATTTCTACAATTTCTGTTATGTCTCCATTTTCATTTCTGATTTTGTTCATTTGGATACTGTGTCTGTGCCCTCTGGTTAGTCTGGCTAAGGGTTTATCTATTTTGTTGATTTTCTCAAAGAACCAGCTCCTGGTTTTGTTTTTCTCTTGGTTGATTTCAGCCCTGAGTTTCAATATTTTCTGTCATTTAATCTTCTTGGACATATTTGCTTCTTTTTGTACCATTAAGCTGCTAGTGTCTGCTCTTTTTAATTTCTTTATGGGAGCATGAAGAGCTATGTTTCCTTTTAGAATTGCTTTCATTTTGTCCCATAAATTTGGATATATTTTGTCTTCATTTTCTTTAAATTCTAAAAAGGCTTTAATTTCTTTTGTTATTTCTTCCCTGAACAAGTCATCATTAAGTTGACACTTGTTCAGAGGTCCTTTGTATGTGTGTTCAGATGCTTCCTGTTGTTTTTATTGTTATTGAAGACCAGCCATAGTCCATGGTGAATTAATAGATTGGATCAGATTATTTCAATCTTCTTGCATCTGTTGAGGTTTGTTTTGTGTCTGATTATATCGTCAATTTTGGGGAAGGTACCATGAAGTCCAGAGAAAAAAGTATATTCTTTTGTTTTAGGATGATATGTTCAGTAGATATCTATTAAGTTCCTTTGGTTCATAACTTCTCTTACTTTTTCTGTGTCTGTGTTTAGTTTCCATGATCTGTCCATTGGTGAGAGTGGGGTGTTAATGTCTCCTACCATCATTTTGTGAGGTTCAATATGTGCTTTGAGCGTCAGTAATATTTCTTTTACATATGTGGGCGCCCTTACATTTGGAGCATCAGTGTTCAGAATTGAAAGTTTTTCTTTGTGAATTTTTCCTTTGATGAGCATGTTTTGTCCTTCCCTTCCCCATATTTTTGATAAATTTTGGTTGAGAAGTCTATTTTATTGGATACTAGAATTGCTACTCCAGCTTGTTTCTTGGAATCATTGGTTTGGAAATTGTTTTTCTAGCCTTTTACTCTGAGGTGATATTTGTCTTTGTCACTGAGATGTTGCTTCCTGTTATTTGTGTTGTTTGAAGTGGAATTATTCTTGTTTTCTTCTCTTCCTTTGGGTTTGTTGTGAGAAGATTACTTTCTTCCTTTTTCTAGGGTGTAGTTTAACTCATGATTTTGTAATTTTCCATCTACTATCCATTGTAGTCTGAATTTGTGTGAAGATTTTGTGTAAATTTGGTTTTGTCAAGGAGTATCTTAGTTTCTCCATCTATGGTAATTGAGAGTTTTGCTCAGTATAGTAGCCTGGCCTTCTGTGTTCTCTTATGGTCTGTATGACAACTGCCCAGAGTCTTCTAACTTTCATAGTCTTTGTTGAGAAGTATGGTATAATTCTGATAAGTCTCCCTTTATGTTTCCTTTACTGCTTTTACTATTCTTTCTTTGTGTGTGTGTGTGTGTGTGTGTGTGTGTGTGTGTGTGTGTGTGTGTGTGTTTTGACTATTATGTGACAGGAGGAATTTCTTTTCTAGTCCAATCTATTTGAAGTTCTTTAGGCTTCTTCTATGTTTATGGGCATCTCTTTCTTTAGGTTAGGGAAGTTTTCTTCTATAATTTTGTTGAATATACTTGCTGGCCCTTTAGTTTGGTAATCTTTGCTCTTTTCTATACCTATTATTCTTAGGTTCGGTATTTTCATTGTGTCCTGGATTTCTTGAATATTTTGATTTAGGAGTTTTTTCCTTTTCCTTTTCCTTTTTTTTAAACTATTGTGTCAATGTCTTCTATGGTATCTTCTACCCCAGAGATTCTCTCTTCTATCTCTTATATTCTTCTGGTGATACTTGCATTTCTGACGCCTGATCTCTTTCCTAGGTTTTTAATCTCCAGGCTTGTCTCCCTTTGTGTTTTCTTTATTGTTTCTATTTCCATTTCTAGATCCTGGGTGGTTTTGTCCAATTCCTTTAGCTGTTGGATTGCATTTTCTTGTATTTCTTTAAGAGATTTATTTGTTTCCTCATTAAGGGCTTCTATTTATTTACTTGTGTTCTTCTGTATTTCTTAAAGTATGTTATTTATGTCCTTCTTAAATTCTTCTATCATATTCATGAGATGGGATTTATATATCTCAATCTTGCTGTGTTTATGGTATCCAGGACTTGGGTGTGATGGGAGAATTGGTTCTGATATTGTCAAGTAGCATTGGTTTCTCCTTCTTATATTCTTGTTCTTGCCTCTTGCCATCTTGTAATCTCTGTTTTAACTCTCCTTGCTGTCTCTTACTGGAGCCTATCCCTTCTGTATCACGATTGTGTCAGAACTCCTCAGAGTCTAGTTGTCTCTGGGAACCTGTGATTCTGGGATCCTGTGATCCTAAGATCCTTGGTGTGTCAGAGCTCCTGTTAGTCATGGTGCCTCTGAGATCCTGAAATCATGGCATGATCAAGCTCCTGAGGTCCTCTTGTATCAGAGCTTCTGGAAGTCAAGCTTTTTCTGGGTATTGCAGGAGTGGGTGGGGAGCCGGAGCCCTGGGTCTGCACTGGAGACAGGTGGAAGCATGCAGAAACCAATGTCTCTGGCTGGGCTGTTGGTCATGTTTCCTTTGCTTCTGTGGGGTTTCCAGTTACACTGGATGGTGGAAAAGATTTTGTGACCTCAACTGAGTGTGTCAGAGCTCCAGTGATCCTGGGTGTGTCTTATCTTCTGGGAGTGGAGTGTCCTCTGTGTTCCTGTGATCCTGTGATCCTAGTTGTGTCAGAGTACCTGGCAGTATGGCTCCCTTCAGGTATATAGGAGTGGGTGCAGTGATAGCACCACAGTTCTGCTCTGGGCACAGGTGCAAACCAGAAGGAATCGATGCCATTGGCTGGCTGGGGTTTCCCTCACATGTTTTTCCCCCTTGATTTTAGTCATTCTGACTTGGATGAGATGAAGTCTGAAAGTTGTTTTGATTGTATTTTTAGAGTTGCTAAGTATAATGAAAACCTTCTGGAGGCATTGCTTAATCAGTAATATTTCTTCTCTTGAGTAAACTCAATTTATAAACCCAATTCATTTTTTTAATTGGATCATCTGTTTTTGTTTATTTATTTCTTAAGTTGTAGTACATTTTGTATGTATCAGTTCTTCAAATAAGCCTCTTTTAGTAAATAGCTGTCATAGAGTCTTTCTCCAGTAGGAGTTTTTCTTCACTTGTTCTATTATTTTCATAGATGTATCAAAGTCCTTTAGCCCTTTATGAGTTCCCAGTTCTTAAGTGTCACCAATTCCTGGGCAAATGGAGGGTTGTTCAGAAAAATTCTTCACTATACCTCTATACTTATGTTTTTCTCTAGAAATTTTATTATTTCAGCTTTTTAAATTAGGGTCTTTCATATACTTTGATCTAATTTTGGTACAGGTTCATACATGCAGGTCTATTTTCAATCATCTGATGTATGACTACAGTTTTACTTTATTGTTTTTTTAAATAAGTTGTCCTTTTCCAACACATGTATTTGACAGGGAAATAGCAAATGGTTCCTTTTATGAAAATGTAGGTTTGGATTCTTTATTCTATTCCAGTGATCTACACTTCTGTTTTTGTGCCAGGACTATATTGCAATAGCTCTATAATATATCATTATTTCTAGATCCTGATCCCCTCACCCCAGGATTGATTTGTTATCTAGGGTTTATTATAATTCCATATACATTTTAGAATATTTTTTGTGTAGAATTATGTGGTTATTTAAATTGGAATTGCATCAATTCTGTAAATTGCTTTAGATAAGATGACCATTTTAATTTTCAAAGTGTTACTTATACTCACCCATAAACGTAGGATGTTGTAAAGGTAACTTTTATTTGCCTGATGTAATTGTCTTCTCAGAGAATTACTGCTCAATAAGCTTACCCTTTAGAATTATTTATAAACTCTGGCTGACTGATTTACCTCAGCTCTTCTGGCTGAAATGCCTCTCTAAGCTGACTGATTCAAACTGATTTCTCTCATCTCTTGCATGAATTGTTCTGCTTGGCTTCACACTAACTTTGGCAGTATGTTCTTTTTTTTTTATTTTTATTTTCTTTTCTTCCCCTAAATACTTGCCTTTACTCTTATAGATTAGTGAACCATCAGACAAGCATCTTTTAGCATTAGATGATAATTAATACAGAAACCCACACATAGTTTATTAAGAGATTAAAGAGAAGAGAGGTCTAGGAGAGATTGGAAATGAGGATCATCTCTGGGACAGGGAGGCTCCCAGGATTCTATGGAGGTTACCCTGACTGAGACTCTTAGCAGCAGGATGTGGAGCCAAAAGTGGCCACCTTAAATAGCTAGGCATGACTGCCTGTGGATGGAGGTCGACACCAACCACCCACAAAATGGGCAGTGATAAGGATAGAGCAGATATTGAGGAAATGGCCAACCAATGACTGCCCTAAATTGAGACCTACCCCATGGGGGAAACCCAACCCCTGGCAGTATTAATGATATTCTACTATACTTGCAGACAGGACATAGCGATTTAAACCAAAGAAAGAAAACTGAGAAAATATAGTTGAAAATAGTTCCAGGGACCAAAGAATGTACAACAAAAGATCTAAGAAAGGTGTCACGATGTCTCAACAACAGGAATGGGAGGGAAAACCTTGGAAAACATATGAGGAAAATTGGATGGTCATTCCTATAATTAATTGGAACCATAAAAGGGGATTAGAGGTTTAAGGAGACAAAAAAAGTAGAGCAGCTAAGTCCAGTAACATGTATACTAACACATTACTATCTTGATTCTGAAGGAATTTAAGATAAAGAAAAATACAATGAAAAAATAGCAGATAATAACACATTTTGAATGTGAGAAAATTTCTTCTTCAATTACATAGAGATAGAACTGGGGATAAAGTTCATCTGGAACAATACTTAACTAGCATGTTCAACAAAACAATACAGAACAAAATTAAACAAAATAAAACACACAGAGACCAAATGAAAGTTTAGAACTTTCCTTAAGAGCTTGAAGTAAGTAGCTATCAAGTCACAATTTTCTTGTCTTTCTGTCCCTGGGTGAAGCCTCTCAGAAGACAGCTATGTTTGGCAGTCTGCTCTAAACTTCTAGATCCTTCTCATTCTCCAGCTTGCTCTGTCTTCACCTATAACTTGTCTCCTCAAAACTTTCCCTGTAAAACCCTATAAAACTGCCTTTTAACTGAGCTGTACAGAAGTGCACTGAACTATACTGACTTAAAATGACCTCATCAAACAAATGAACTAAGTTCCATTGCACTATATTCACTTCACTGATTCCCAGCTGACCTACTTTCCCTATGAAACTACAAAATCTGCCCTTTTCTGTGCCATTTTCTTGAGAGTCAGATATACCCTATCTCTGACTTATTCAGTCAAATCTTTCTCTGATTCATCACTTTGTAAGCCCCTCAATTACATATCACTTTTAAATATGGCTGCTTCCTTCATTGTTTTGGATTTAAAAGTATATACTAAAGGCAAGATTGTATTTCAGCCAGATCATACTGTAATGTGGGATGTGTCTGCATTATTATTGGATCTTATCTTTGATGTACTCCCTTGCCAGAGCAGCTGTGCATTTTAAATTTCTCTACATCTTCCCCCTTTCTGTTTAAACTAAAAATTGTACTTAAAGCATGAACCATTGGTGTTCTGTACTAGGGATCCATCCTGTCTTCAGACACCAAACCCAGACACTATCGCTGATGCCAAGAAGTGCTTACTGACAAGTGTTATCCCCCTTCTCAGTTTCCCCTCCAGCCCCCAGCCCCTCCACCTGGTATGGTTGTTCCCTTAGAGTCTGTGGTCAGAGACTGGCAAATAGAGATGTGGATGCTTGTAACCAACTATCAGACTGAGCACAGGGA
Organism: Rattus rattus; assembly: GCF_011064425.1. Classification (NCBI taxonomy): domain Eukaryota; kingdom Metazoa; phylum Chordata; class Mammalia; order Rodentia; family Muridae; genus Rattus; species Rattus rattus. The sequence continues at coordinate 127,260,411 of NC_046154.1, read as the reverse complement.
CCCAATGGAGGAGTTAGGGCAAGGACTAAGAGAGATGAAGGGTTTGTAACCTCATAGAAAGAGCAATAATATCAACCAACCAGAATGCTAAAGCTCCCAGGGACCAAACCACCAACCACAGAATACATGTGGAGGGACCCAGGGCACCAGCTGGACATGTAGCTGAGTATTACCTTGTATGGTGTCAATGGGAGGGAAGCCCCTTGGTCCTGTGGAGGCTCCATTACCCAGCATAAGGAAATGCTAGTGCGGTAGTGGTTGGCTGAGTGGGTGGGAGAGCACCCTCATAGAGGAAGAGGGTACGGGGAGGGGATGGGGGACTCTGTGGAGGGGAAACTGAGAAAGGGATAACATTTGAAATGCAAGTAAATAAAATAGCCAGTTAAAAATATGGGAAAAATGCACACAGTATTATTTTTATAACAGAAACAATCACCAGGCCCACAAATTTAATAGTATGAATGTCCTTATTAATATCTGTTGACATGCTGATCCTTATCCCATAATCGTAGTCCTGACCATCTTTCCTTCAGCAATTGTTACTTTCAGCAACAAGATTTTCTGTCTGCCAGTATGAATGGTTTGCTGAACTGTCTTCAACCCCGGAGTGGGGAGTCTGGGGAGTGGGGGTGGAGAGTGGGGGTGGGGGATGGAGGTGGGGAGTGCGAGTGGGCATGGGGAGTGGGGGGTGAGGGTGAGGGTGAGGGTGGGTATCAACCTGTTTTGACTCCACTGCTGTCTTTCTGCATCCATTTCTTCTTGGGATTGTGCCTTTCATGTGGATGCTACTTTTATTTGGATCAGATCTTTATCAATTTTAAGGGAACTCATACTCTTTCATCACCTGTGAAAATATAAATAAAATGTCTTTCCCAATGTAATACATATCCTAATTTCCATTCTGATGTTAAAACCTGCTTAAAGTATACAAATTTATCTAATTAATCAGTCTTTTCTGCAGTCCAGTGTCTTTCAGCTAATCGTATGACCCCGCTCTGTTTATTAAGGTACAGTTAGATAATTATGAATCTACATACAAACTAGATGCCTAAGCACTAACATTTCATGCCTGGCTTCACAACAGCAAGCCAGGCTTCTCATCCACGTGAACACAGAAACCATCAAGTCATACTGCATCAAATATCAGTCTACAGTGTCTCCAATTCCTAGCTTAGTTTTCTTCAGTTGCTCTGTGTATTGCTGACAGGTGATGTCTGGCTTGTGTTGTCTTCTTCCAAGGTACGAGATAACCTCCTGGCAGACATATTATAGACAAAAGGATTTTTATTTCTGTTTCAATATCCTCCTTCGTTATGGGTTTATTTGTTGTTGTTCTCTTGGTGGGTTAACTTCAGCAGTTTGAAAGAACCCGGAAATACATCCATTTCTTTTAGATTTTCCAACTTAGCAGAACTTAGATTTTGGAAGTGTTTTTTAAAATATCCTATGTTTCTTTGGTGTCTGTTTTTATATTTCCCCGTTCCTTTCTGATTCTATTAATTTAGATTATCACTTTATGTCTTTGATTGGTTGAACAAAGGGTCTTTCATTCTTGTTTATCTTCTTCGAGAACCAGCTCTTATATTGATAGTTTCTTTATAATATTTTCCTTCTAATTTGTTAATTACAATTTCAGTTTTTGTTATTTCTTGCCACATGATACTTTGAGGTTTGGTTTGTTCTTATTTTTCTAAACTTTTCCGCTATATCATTAAGTCATTTATTTCTGCTATTTCTGACTTTGTTTTAATGTAGGCAAGTAGGGCTATAAACTTTCCTCATAAAACTGATTTTAATGTGTACCAGAGTTTGTGTGTGTGTGTTTTGTTTTGTTTTCATTTAGCTCCAGCAATATATTCATCTATTTTTGATTTCTTCATTGACCTATTCATCATCCAGTAATGAGTTGCTTAATCTCCATGTGTTTAAACTTTTACTGGTGTTTTGTTTACTATAAATTTTAAGTGCTATTGCCTAATAGTTTGAATAGTATGGATGAAATTATTTCACATTTTCTGTATTAATTAAGGTTTGTTCTGTGTTCCAGCATGTGGTCTATTTTACAGAAGTTTCCATGTGCTGCTGAGTATAATGTATATTCTTTAGCATTTGGTAGGAATTTTCTATAGATTGTTAGATAGATTTTTTAAAAAAATATTTTTGTTTTATATCTTTTACTTTTCATGTTATAATAAAATTATAACTTCTTTTCCTTCATTCTCCTCCATCCAAATCCTTTCACTTGCACCTTCTTGTTCTTTTTCCAATTCATGTCTTCTTTTTTTCATATATTGTAAATACATGAACACACACACACACACACACACACACACACACACACGCCTTCTCATTCTGTATCATGATCGTCTTTGTTAGGGTGTTACTACTGTGAATAGACACTATGACCAAGGTAACTCTTATAACGATGACCTTTAATGGTGGCTTAGTGGTTCAGTCCCTTATCATCGAGATGAGAACACAGCCATGCCCAGGCAGACAAGGTGCAGAAGGAGCTGAGAGTTCAACATCTTCGTCTGGAGATTGCTAGGAAAATATTTACTTCCAGGCAGTTAGGATAAGGGTATTAAAGCCCATACCCATCGTGACACACCCACTCCAACAAAGCTATACTTCCTAATAGTGCCACTCCCTGGGTAAAGCACATAAAACCATCACAATGATATTCTTGTGTGTCTTTTCAGGTCTGATCATTTGTTGTTGAATAAACCATTGTTCTTTTCCAAGGATAAGACTATTTCTCCCCTGACAGTTATTCCTTTGCTGACTCTCATTCTCTGTGTAGAGTTTCGACATTTGAGTCTTTCCTTTATCCACGTTGCAAAACCTATCATTATTGTTCAGCACATTTTGGACACTCATGTTAGTGAGGTTTTATTGGTGTAGCTTCTAGCATGACTAGGTTACCTGATCCTGAAGAAATAAGTTTCATAGATGCAAAAAACAAAGCTGTAAGAACGAAGTTCTGTGAATACAAGAGCAAGGTCTTGGTGGTCAGAGTGACCAGGCTTAATGGAAACCAGTCAAAACAAAAACAATTGTTCTTGGAAAGACTTCCTACCCCTCCCTGTGGTGGATCCCAAGAACAATCGCAAGATGTCATCCTGACCCTGCCAGACTACCCAGTTCATGCTTCCTCTAAGGGTCATGCCAACTTAGCCTTTTCCCAGTGATTCTCCAAGGCTAGGTGTAGGGCTGGATGAAGAAAGTGACTAATTGAGCCAAGAACAGCCCCTTGAGCAGTCCAGCCAATACCTGACCAGATCCTTTGTCCTGTGTACCACCAATGAGAATGAGTCAACTAACCCTGTTGCTGGTCTGCCCTCTGTAACGAATAAAAGTTGTGTGCTTTTTGGGTTGGGGTTTCCTCTCCCTTCTACGTTTGTGGAATTAAAACATTATACCCTCATGCTATTGCAGTGGTCACTTTGTCAATCTGCGCTCTGTGGGTTACACTCCTAAGGTATGGCCATTATGGGATCTTACAACAATCCTATACAGAACTCCCTGATTCTCTGGGTTTTATCATCTTTCCATTTCCTCTTCTGCAATGTTACCTAGGCCTTAGATGAGGTAGTGTTTTATAGGTGTATCCATTGTTCCTGGGCTGCAGAACTCTGTTTTGATTGGTTGTGTTAATTATAATGGTCACTCTTGTACAAAGAAAGTTCTTTGTTGAGGAATGAGAACTGTATTTTCTGTGGATATAAGTAAAAATATTTATATTTTTGTTAGAAATTATGTGTGATTAGTAAAGAGGTAGTTGTAGGCTCTTGTGGGGCAAGTAGAACCATGTCACCAGAAAAAAAACTAGGAACAGTGAGCAGGTTCAGAAACCCCAGTAATTCTCAAATAAGAGAATGGGAAGCATGTCATCTACTCCTGAACTGCTTCCTGTCCTGGTTGACCACGGCACCTCATAAGAGGATTGTGACAACTAGTCACATACCATAGAGCACAGGGTTCTCCATGCCAATGAGGTATCTAGATGGGCTGGCCTCAAGGATTTAACCAATAATCTTCTCTTCCTGGACATTCTTTCCCGAAAAAGGTATTTAATCTGTGGTCTACCCTGGGTAAATTGTATGTACTATATTCACCATAAAAAATAAATAAGCAAACAATAACAACAACAACAAAAACAAAAAGTTTGGACAAGGAAAGACTGTCTCTCTCCTCAAGAGCCACCATGGGGTTCTTCCTCACACAGAGCCTTGCTGACTAAGCCTCCTGCAGAATGCCCCTCAGTACTCAAGACAACTAACCCCTGAGCTAAGTCAGATACCCTTCTGCCTAAGCCCCTGCTCATCATCTCCAGCGTGGCCCCCTCTGTTCCTGACTCTTCCTGGTTTCCAGGAGAGCCTGTGTGTGGATTAAGGAACCCCAGCTTCCCCCAAGGAGTGACTTCAGGCCTGAGATCAGAGATAAGACCAACTTTTCTGCTCCAAGTGACCTGCCTGGTGGACTCAGGACACACAAAGGCAAAATTCCTCTGGGACCTGACACTTCCTGTTTCTAGCTGACGACAGAACCTCGCTGATCCCAGTTCACAGCTCCCTGCTCCCAAACCTAGTGGGAGCCTCAGAAGCCCTGTGGTCCAGACTGCGCCCAGATCTGAAGGGACCTGGCCAAACAGTTCCCTGCATCCAAATCCCATGGGAGGGAGAGCTAGACCTTCAGAGGGGCAGACATGCATGGGAAACCAGAGGAGACTACTCTCTGCCACATTTCTGACTCTAGAGGAAAACACCTAGTGCCATCTGTGCGCCCTGAGCACAGGGACCTAGGAGAAGTAGGGACAGGCCCTTCTGGTTACCGCACACAGGGACAGCTGAAAGCCAAGGGAAGGAATGACTACTAGTCTGAGAGCAGAGCATTCTATTCCCATAATTGGCTGAAAGAAAACAGGAAAATAGGCCTACACCGTTCCTGACACACAGGCCTATAGGAAGGTCAAGCCACTGTCAGAAATAGCAAAACCAGTAACACCAGAGAAAATCTGATGGAAAGAGGCAAGCACAGGAAACTAATCAACAAAAACCAAGACTATATGGCATCATCAGAGCCCAATTCTCCCACCAAAGCAAACACTGAATATCCAAACACACCAGAAAAGCAAGATCTAGATTTAAAATCACATTTGATCATGGTGATGGAGGACTTTAAGAAAGACATAGAGAACTCCCTTAGAGAAATGCAGGAAAACACAAGTAAACAAGTAGAAGCCCTTTGAGAGGAAACATGAAAATCCCTGAAAGAATTACAGGAAAACACAATCAAACAGGTGAAGGAATTGAAAATGGAAATAGAAACAATAAAGAAAGAACAAAGGGAGACAACCCTGGATATGAAAAATCAAAGGAAGAGACAAGGAGCCGTAAATACAAGCACCACCAACAGAATACAAGAGATAGAAGAGAGAATCTCAGGAGCAGAAGATTCCCTAGAAATCATAGACACAAATGACAGAGATAATGTAAAACAGTAAAAGCTACTGGCCCAAAACATACAGGAAATCCAGGATACAATGAGAAAATCAAACCTAAGGATAATAGGTATAGAAGAGAGTGAAGACTCCCAAATAAAAGGACCAATAAATATCTTCAAAAAAAATCGTAGAAGAAAACTTCTCTAACCTAAAGAAAGAGATGCTCAAAAACACACAAGAAGCCTACAGACTCCAAATAGATTGGACCAGAAAAGAAACTCCTCCAGTCACATAATAGTCAAAACACCAAATGCACAAAACAAAGACAGAATATTAAAAGCAGTAAGGGAAAAAGGTCAAATAACATATAAAGGCAGACCTATCAGAATCACACCAGACTTCTCACCAAAGACTATGAAAGCAAGAAGATTCTGGACAGATGTCATACAGACCCTAAGAGAACACAAATGCCAGCCCAGGTTACTATATCCAGCAAAACTCTCAATTAAGATAGAAGGAGGAACCAAGACATTCCATGACAAAACCAAATGTACACAATATCTTTCTGCAAATCCAGCCCTACAAAGGATAATAAATGGTAAAGCCAGCACAAGGAGGCAAGCCATACCCTAGAAAAAGCCGGAAACTAATAATTATTCAACAAAATAAAGAGAAGACAAGCACACAAACAAATCTCACTTCCAAATATGAAGATAACAGGACAAAACAGTTACTATTCCTTAATATTTCTCAACATTAATGGACACAATTCCCCAATAAAAAGGCACAGATTAAAAAACTGGATAGTTAATGAGGACTCAGCATTTGCTGCGTACAGGAAACACACCTCAGAGACAAAGACAGACACTACCTCAGAGTGAAAGGCTGGAAAACAACTTTCCAAGCAAATGGTCAGAAGAAGCAAGCTGGAGTAGCCATTCTAATATCGAATAAAATCGATTTTCAACCAAAAGTCATTAAAAGATAAGGAAGGACACTTCATATTCATCAAAGAAAAAATTCACCAAGATGAACTCTCAATCCTAAATATCTATGCTCCAAATACAAGGACACCTACATACATAAAAGAAACCTTACGAAAGCTTAAAGCACACATTGCACCTCACAAAATAATAGTAGGAGATTTCAATACCCCATTCTCATCCATGAACAGATCATGGAAACAGAAATTAAAGAGACATAGACAGACTAACAGAAGTCATGAATCAAATGTACTTGACAGATATTTATAGAACGTTCTACCCTAAAACAAAAGGATATACCTTCTTCTCAGCTCCTCATGGTACTTTCTCCAAAATTGACCATATAATCGGTCACAAAACAGGCCTCAACGATATAGAAAGATAAAAATAATCCAATGTGTACTACGAGACCACCACGTGCTAAAGCTCGTCTTTAATAAAAATAAGGAAGGAACGCCCACATAAACATTGGAAGGTGAACAATTCTCTACTCAATGATAACCTGGTCAAGGAAGAAATAAAGAATGAAATTAAAGACTTCTTAGAACTTAATGAAAACTAAGGTACAACATACCCAAAATTATGGGACACAATGAAAGCTGTGCTAAGAAGAAAACCCATAGCTCTGAGTGCCTGCCGAAAGAAACAGGAAAGAGCCTTTATTAGCAGCTTGACAGCACACCTCAAAGCTCTAGAACAAAAAGAAGCAAACACATGCAGGAGGAGTAGAAGGCAGGAAATAATCAAACTCAGAGCTGAAATTAACCAAGTAGAAACAAAAAGGACTATACAAAGAATAAACAGAACCAAAGGCTGGTTCTTTGAGAAAATCAACAAGATAGATAAACCCTTAGCCAGACTTTCCAGATGACACAGAAAGTGTCCAAATTAACAATATCAGAAATGAAAAGGGAGACATAACAACAGAACCAGAGGAAATTCAAAAAACCATCAGATCCTACTACAAAAGCCTATATTCAACAAAACTGGAAAATCTGGAGGAAATGGACAATTTCTTAGACAGATACCAGGTACCAAAGTTAAATCAGGAACAGATAAACCATTTAAAGAACCATTTAAAGCATAACTCCTATAGAAATAGAAGCAGAAATTAAAAGTCACCAAACCAAAAAGAGCCAATGTCTAGATGGGTTCAGTGCAGAATTCTTTCAGACCTTCATAGAAGACTTCATATCAATACTATCCAAACTATTCCACAAAATTGAAACAGATGGAGTGCTACCAGTTTCCTTCTATGAAGTCACAATTACTCTTATACCTAAACCACACAAAGACCCAACAAAGAAAGAGAACTTCAGACCAATTTCCCTTATGAATATCGAGGCAAACTGAATCCAAGAACATATCGAAATAAGCATCCATCATAACCAAGTAGCCTTCATCCCAGATATGCAAACCAGGGATGGTTTAATATATGGAAAACCATCAACATAATCCACCACATAAACAAACTGAAAGATAAAAACCACGATCATTTCATTAGATGTTGAGAAAGCATTTGACAAAATTCGACACCCCTTCATTATCAAAGTCCTGGAAAGAACAGGAATTTAAGGCACATACCGAAACATAGTAAAAGCGATATACAGCAAATCAGTAGCTAACATTAAACTAAATGGAGAGAAACTTGAAGCAATCCCACTAAAATCAGGGACTAGACAAGGCTGCCCACTCTCTCCCTACTTATTCAATATAGCTCTTGAAGTTCTAGCCAGAGCAATCAGACAACAAAAAGAGATCAAAGGGATACAGATTGGAAAAGAAGAAGTCAAAATATCACTATTTGCAGATAAGATAGTATATTTAAGTGATCCCAAAAGTTCCACCAAAGAACTACTAAACGTGATAAACACCTTCAGCAAAGTGGCTGGGTATAAAATTAACTCAAATGAATCAGTAGCCTTCCTCTACACAAAAGAGAAACAAGCCAAGAAAGAAATTAGGGAAACAACACCCTTCATAATAGTCCCAAATAATATAAAATACCTCCTGTGACTTTAATCAAACAAGTAAAAGATCTGTATGGTAATAACTTCAAGCCTCTGAAGAAAAAAATTGAAGATCTCACAAGATGGAAAGATCTCCCATGCTCATGGATTGGCAGGATTAATATAATAAAAATAGCCATTTTACCAAAAGTGATCTACAGATTCAATGTAAACCCCATCAAAATTCCAATCCAATTCTTCACAGAGTTAACAGAATAATTGGCAAATTCATCTGGAATGGCAAAATCCTAGGATAGCTAAAACTATCCTCAACAATAAAAGGACTTCTGGGGGAATCACTACTCCTGAACTCAAGCAGTATTATAGAGCACTAGTGATAAAAACTGCATGGTATTGGTACAGAGACAGATAGACCAGTGGAATAGACCTGAAGACCCAGAAATGAACCCACACACCTATGGTCACTTGATTTTTGACAAAGGAGCCAAAACCATCCAATGAAAAAAAGGAGCATTTTCAGCAAATTGTCTTGGTTCACCTACAGGTCAGCATGTAGAAGAATGCAGATCGATCCATGCTTATCACCCTGTACAAAAAGGATCAAGGACCTCCACATCAAACCAGATACACTAATCTAATAGAAGAAAAAGTCCATGTGAAAAATTAACAAAACACCACATTAAACCAAGATACACTCAAAACTAATAGAAGAAAACACTGTGGGGAAAAACAGCATCCAACACATGGGCACTAGGAGATTATATTCAAATTACAAAGAACTGAACAAAACAACCCTAAAAAAAATGGCTTATGGTATTTTTGGCATCTAAGATCAAGAATTGACAAATTGATTCTGAAACTCTCACAGGGTGGAAAGCTAACAAAGGTGTCTTCTGGCCTCCTCATGTTTGTTGTCAGGCAAAGGACACTATTGTTAAGGACAAACAGCAACCAACAGAGATTTGGAAAAAGATCTGGATTTGGTTCCTAGCACCCAATCCTAGAGGATCAAGGTTCCGATACAGGGCTTATATTCAAAATATACAAAGAACTCAGGAAGTTAGATCGCAGGAAGACAAATAACCCTATTAAAAATGGGGTTCAGTGCTAAACAAAGAATTCACATCTGAGGAATATCGAATGGCTGAGAAGCACCTAAAAAATGTTCAACATCTTTAGTCATAAAGGAAATGCAAATCAAAACAACCCTGAGTTTCACCTCACACCAGTGAGAATGGCTAAGATAAAAAACTCAGGTGACAGCAAATGCTGGCGAGGATGTGGAGAAAGAGGAACACTCCTCCATTGTTGGTGGGATTGCAGACTGGTACAACCATTCTGGAAATCAGTCTGGAGTTCCTCAGAAAACTGGACATTGAACTACCTGAGGACCCAGCTATACCTCTCTTGGGCATATACCCAAAAGATGCCCCAACATATAAAAAAGACACGTGCTCCACTATGTTCATCGCAGCCTTATTTATAATAGCCAGAAGCTGGAAAGAACCCAGATGCCCTTCAACAGAGGAATGGATTCAGAAAATGTGGTACATCTACACAATGGAATATTACTCAGCTATCAAAAACAATGACTTTATGAAATTCATAGGCAAATGGTCAGAACTGGAAAATATCATTCTGTGTGAGGTAACCTAATCACAGAAAGACATACATGGTATGCACTCACTGATAAGTGGCTATTAGCCCAAATGCTTGAATTACCCTAGATGCACAGAACACATGAAACTCAAGAAGGATGATGAAAATGTGAATGCTTCACTCCTTCTTTTTAAAAGGGGAACAAGAATACCCTTGGGGGGATAGGGAGGCAAAGTTTAGAACAGAGGCTGAAGGAACCCCCATTCAGAGCCTGCCCCACATGTGGCCCATACATATACAGCCACCCAATTAGACAAGATGGAGCAAGCAAAGAAGTGCAGGCTGACAGGAACCGGATGCTTATCTCTCCTGAGAGACACAACCAGAATATGGCAAATACCTAGTCGAATGCCAGCAACGAACCACTCAACTGAGAATGGGGCTCCTGTTGAACAAATTAGAGAAAGGACTGAACGAGCTGAAGGGGCTTGAGACCCCATATGAACAACAATGCCAACCAACCAGAGCTTCCAGGGACCAAGCCACTACCCAAAGTCTATACATGGACTGACCCTGGACTCCAAATTCATAGGTAGCAATGAATAGCCTAGTAGGGGCACCGGTGGAAGGGGAAGCCTTTGGCCCTTCCATTGCTGGACCCTCAGTGAACGGGATTGTTGGGGGGAGGACGGTAATGGGGGGAGGATGGGGAGGGGAACATCTATAGAGAAGGGGAGGGGGAGGGCTAGGGGGATGTTGGCCTGGAAACCGGGAAAGAGAATAACATTTGAAATGTAAATAAGAAATAACCAATTTAATAAAGATGGAAATAAACAGAACCCCAGCTTCGGTCCTAGTCTGAGTCATTTATCACCCAGGCTGGAGTCCCCATCTTTGGGTATGTTCTACCACCTCCAAGTGGATGTCAGCATTCAAGTAGTCTGATATCCAACCATGCCAGAGAGGATGGAAAGTAACCTAGCACAGCCTCGCTGTTTCTTCTGAGCAGTGTTCACACAACCCAGCAGCAAGGGGGAAAGCAAAAGCCCCACAACTGGCACCGAACACGGGGGCTACTCAGCCGATGCATATCACAGCTGATGGCCCACAGAATCTTCTCTAAGATCCATTGATTTCATTAATACTGAGAAGTTGGCTATGTTTCCAGTACTTTGCATACCTTCCCTTATGTTGAGTAAGCTGTGTCTACTTAGAAAGCTTTTGATTCCTGCCAGAGTAAGCACACCTCCACTGTATCCTTCAGATTATTATGCTAGCAGTTGTGGTTCACAGGCATTGTAGGACTGTTGGTTGCTTCTACCTTTTGGAAACCTGGGAGGTGGCTTCTGAGTTACCGTGAAAGCTAGTCTTCAGCAAAGATATGTTTAGGGCAGTTCTAGCTCACAGTCACTGGGAATCATTTCTGTAATACATTTGATACAAGGTGTCATTTAATTATGTGGATTCTCTAATTTTTGACTCAATAACCAACTTATTAGAGAAGTTGGGCTGTTGACGTTGCCTATAATTATTGGGTTGTGTTTATCTGTATCATTAGTGATATTAGTATCCTTCATGAACTTGGGTGAACAGGGAAGTTTTTTACACATATATGTGCAATATTGAAACATTTTCCAGATTAAATTATGTCCTGATTAGGAAGCAATGCTCTTCTTTATATCTTCTGATTGGTTTCACTTTGAAATCTATTTTATCTGATACTATGATGGCAATGTCTGCCTGATTTCCCATAATTTTTGCTATGAATTATTTTGTCCACTCTTTCATTTTGAGATGTTGCCTATAGTTAAAGCCAAGAAGAGTTTTATGTAGGCAACAGAAAGTTGGATTTTGTTTGAATTCTCTCAACTAGATATGTCTTTTGATTGAAGAGGTAAGGCCATTAATATTTAGAACTACTGTTGAAAGGTGTGTAGATTGCAGTTGATTTTCTTTATCTCAGTTGTGATTTGTACATCTTTTATTACCAGTAGTTTTCTTTCTACAATCCCATGGCTTTTTTTATGTCTTCAAAGTATTGCTTCCAGAATTTTGTTTAGTAAGATTTTTAGGCAATTTGGACCGTACAAAAACTTTTCCTTCTCCTTTAGCCATGTTACATGTCTTTGCTGGACACAAGAGTCTAGGTTACTAATCTTGTCTTTTTATTTTAGTTTGCTATTCCAGAAATAGGAGGTTATC
>NC_046154.1:127182563-127248111 GCF_011064425.1 Rattus rattus | reverse complement strand
GAAATAACCAATTTAATAAAGATGGAAATAAACAGAACCCAACTTGGTCCTAGTCTGGAGTCATTTATCACCCAGGCTGGATCCCCATCTTTGGTGCTGTTCTACCACCTCCAGAGTGGATGTCAGCATTCAAGTAGTCTGACATCCAACCATGCCAGAGGGATGGAATGTAACCTAGCATAGCCTCGCTGTTTCTTCTGAGCAGTGTTCACAACCCAGCAGCAAGGGGAAAGCAAAAGCCCCACAACTGGCACCGAATCGTAGGGGCTACTCAGCCGATGCATATCACAGCTGATGGCCACAGAATCTTCTCTAAGATCATTGATTTCATTAATACTGAAGTTGGCTGTTTCCAGTACTTTGAATACTTTCCCTTATGTTGAGTAAGCTGTGTCTACTTAGAAAGCTTTTGATTCCTGCCAGAGTAAGCACACCTCCACTGTATCCTTCAGATTATTATGCTAGCAGTTGTGGTTCACAGGCATTGTAGGACTGTTGGTTGCTTCTACCTTTTGGAAACCTGGGAGGTGGCTTCTGAGTTACCGTGAAAGCTAGTCTTCAGCAAAGATATGTTTAGGGCAGTTCTAGCTCACAGTCACTGGGAATCATTTCTGTAATACATTTGATACAAGGTGTCATTTAATTATGTGGATTCTCTAATTTTTGACTCAATAACCAACTTATTAGAGAAGTTGGGCTGTTGACGTTGCCTATAATTATTGGGTTGTGTTTATCTGTATCATTAGTGATATTAGTATCCTTCATGAACTTAGGTGAACAGGGAAGTTTTTTCACATATATGTGCAATATTGAAACATTTTCCAGATTAAATTATGTCCTGATTAGAAGCAATGCTCTTCTTTATATCTTCTGATTGGTTTCACTTTTGAAATCTATTTTATCTGATACTGTGATGGCAATGTCGCCTGATTTCCCATAATTTTTGCTATGAATTATTTTGTCCACTTTTTCATTTTGAGATGTTGCCTATAGTTAAAGCCAAGAAGAGTTTTATGTAGGCAACAGAAAGTTGGATTTTGTTTGAATTCTCTCAACTAGATATGTCTTTTGATTGAAGAGGTAAGGTCATTAATATTTAGAACTACTGTTGAAAGGTGTGTGTAGATTGCAGTTGATTTTCTTTATCTCAGTTGTGATTTGTACATCTTTATTACCAGTAGTTTTCTTTCTACAATCCCGTGGCTTTTCTTATGTCTTCAAAGTATTGCTTCCAGAATTTTGTTTAGTAAGATTTTTAGGCAATTTGGACCGTACAAAACTTTTCCTTCTCCTTTAGCCATGTTACATGTCTTTGCTGGACACAAGAGTCTAGGTTACTAATCTTGTCTTTATTTTTAGGGGTTGCTATTCAGAAATAGGAGGTTATCTTAGGAGGTGTGTGTGTGTGTGTGTGTGTGTGTGTGTGTGTGTGTGTGTCTGGTGTTTTTCTTTGACTGCTTTCAATGTCTTTGTCTTTATTTTTATTTGTATCTAGCTTTGTAAGTATGCTGTTCCATGGATTGTTTATATTTTGTACAGTTAATTGTAGTTATGTGAGCTTCTTATACATGTATTATGGATATATCCTTAGCTTGAGAAAGATTTTTAATATAGTATTGTGAAAATTCTGGCCTGTACAAGTGGTTTGGGATTCTTCTTCCTCATCTGTGTTTATCATTGGAAGAATTAGTTTTTTGATGTCTCCTACATTTCCTTTATATTCCTCTCCTGAGTTTTTAAGTTTTCATATATGTTGGTCACTTTTTCTCGATTCTTTATTTTGAGTCCTAGTGATATATCTTTTGCTTCATTTGTCTAAATTTTCAAACTTTAAAATTGAAATATTATTTTTCATTTTTTAAATTAAATATTTAATTATATTATTTATTTACACCTCAAAGGTTGCCCCTCCTCCGAATGCCTCCTCCTCCCAGAGTTCTTCACCCCTTCCACTCTGAGAAGGTGCCCCTGCCTCAGGAATACCTATTCTCTAGAGCATCAATTCTCAAAGGATTAAGTGCATCCTGTCCCACTGTGACCAGACAAGGCAGTGTTTTCTGCTACATTTGTATCAGGGTCTCAGATCAGCCCCTGTATGGTCTTTAGTTGGTGGTTTAGTCTCTAGGAGTTCCCTGAAGTCCAGGTTAGTTGATACTGTTGGTCTTTCTATGGGATTGCCGTCCCCTTCAGTTCTTTCAGTCCTTTCCCTAACTCTTCCACTGGAGTCCCTGACCTTGGTTCAATCCTTGGTTATAAGTATCTACATTTGTCTCAGTCAGCTGCTGGTATTGCTTTTCAGAGGATAGCAATGTTAGGCACCTCGCTCCAAGTATAACATAGCATTGGTAATAGTGTCAGAGTTTGGTGCCTGCCTATGGGATGGATCCCAAGTTGGCATGGTCACCGGTGGGTCATTCCTTCACTCTCTGCTCCATTTTTGTTCCTGAATTTCTTTTATACAGGAACAATTCTGGGTCACAAATTTGAAAGAGGGTTGGTGTCCCCATATCTCCCCTGGGGGCCATGTGTAAATATTAGAGGTGAGCACTTCAAGTTCCATCTCCCCACTGTTGGGCATTTTGGGCTAAGATCATCCACAACTCTCATATTGCATGACCCTGGAACTTTCTAGGGGTCTCCCGTGCGGCTGCATATTTCCATTCTTTTTCCTGACACTCTGGGCTTCAGGGACTGAATACTAAATTTCAATATCATCTTTTTATTTCAACTTGTGTTGTCTTCAATGTTTCTATCTCTTTATGAATTCAGTTTTCACATTTTGAATTATTTTTATAATTTCATTCAATCATGTATTTGTATTTCCTTTGACATCATCTCTCAAGGGTTTACTTTAATCATACTGACATTCAGCTAAATGTTTCTTTATATAACTTTAGTGATCTGATACACTTTATTATGGGTCTTTGAAAGACTGTGTTCTTTGCATTCAATGGTATATCTCCTTAGAGAAAACTTACACAGGACCAGCAAGTTTAAAGGGAGATATAGTGTTTTGTCCAGTCACGTTGATTTCATTTTTATGTGATTTGATTTTAGATGGACTTCTGTCTTTAGTCCTTCAATTAATGTGATAATCTCATATATTTTAGATAACGCTAGTGAATATTTGTCATCTAAACTACAGTTTATTAATCAGACCAGGGAAAATGGCTTCCAAACCACAGGTCTGGAAGTAGGCCTATATGTCAATATGGCAACAGGCAAATGGAAGAATCATAGAGCAAAGGGGAGTTTCAGTAGTCAAAGATGGCTCAAAAATTGAAGTATCTCACCAGTCAAATAAGACAGCTCTGAAAGCTATTGAACTGGAGCTAAGCACATGTCTGTGGAGATAGCTAATTACAGGGAAGAATGGGTGGGCATGGGAAGGACGGCTAAGGACAAAGTGAATTACTCTGCAAAAGTGTCTTGGGGAACAACCATTTTCGGATCCTCTGTCTGGTACTGGGCTTCTGAGTTAGCAGGTGGTACTAGGTTTGAGAAAAGGAAGGCAAAAGGACAAAATGACTTAAAGAAAAGTAGTTTTGTGACCCAGACACATTTCAAATGACTAAGTACAAAGGTACAATGAATCCATGGCAAAAGTTAAGATAAACTTTAGATTAGGTCTCCAGGAAATGAAAGTCAAGACTGAGTTACTTTGTCAGAATGTTTATAATCAAGAAAGCAAGGGGTTGGGGATTTAGCTCAGTGGTAGAGCGCTTGTCTAGCAACCGCAAGGCCCTGGGTTCGGTCCCCAGCCCCGAAAAAAAAAAAAAAAGAAAGAAAAGAAAGAAAGAAAGCAAACACTACAGCCTGGCAAAGATGCAGGAGATAAGGGCTAGGGACGAACTCTTAGACACTGCTGCTGTGAATGTACATTAATGCAGACATCCATACCTTTTCTGTGTCTATACACAAGAGAATCAAATTCAGCTTATTGTAGAGATGCCTACAAGGCCACAGTTACCATGCAATTTATTTGTAATAGCCACGCTATAGAATCACTATAGGTATCCTTTACCAGATGAATGGATGGAACAAACACTAGAGACATAGAAAACAAACTGTAATTTCTTGACATGAATGGAACTAAGATAATAATGAAATACGCCAACAAAGGAAGACAAAATAGTATGCTTCCTTCTATATGTTGATTACATTGGGTATGTTAACAGCATATAAGGAATAAGGAGTAGGCAAAGAAGTTTAAGGAATAATAATAAAGTTGACTGGGAATGAGAGGAATTATGTTTCTGTGTGAAATACATCATAAAATCCATTAATTTATTAAAGAAATATGTGCTGGAAAAAACTTTACATTGTGATTTTATATAAACAATGGATTGCTTGTCCATCTTAAGAACGAAAGATATTCTACTCGGAGACAACATGAAGTCATAAATCAGAGTAGAATAAGCCAGTCTTAGACAAATACAGCCCAATCTCCTTTGTATGAAGCACTGAATTGGGTCAGACTTAAGACACAGGAAATGGAATACTGTTTATCAGAAGCTTCAGAGAGGGAAATATAAGAAGTAGTTATTTAGTGGTCATAAATTCTCAGATGAAGTATTTGAATAGCAGAAATTTTTAAGTAGTACTTTATTTTCCATTTTGTTATGAAAGTGAATCTAATATACATGTTTCTTTCATTTTACAAAATAAACTGGTCATGGTTGCATAGCTTACAGTAAGTTTTATTCTTTGTGAGTCTTAGGAAATGAGGACTACTTTAAAAGGAAATTTAGAGAACACTTTTATTAGGTCCAAGACATGCAAACTAATAATACCCCTGTTTTTCTGAGAAATTCATCTTTTTCAATCTTTAGAATTTAAAATATTATATATATTAGATGCACAATTTAAATGTATAAGTCCCATCTTGCTTATTGAATAGATAATGAGAAGAAAACAAACCTTTCATCTTCATAATGCAACATTATACAGAGTTATAGCTTTAATATAAAATCATTTTCCATACATCTTTGACTGGCTAACATTTTGTGTTTTGACAACATCCACCATGACCTAGTATTCTACCAAAATAGTTGTCCTTGTATCCATTTTGATCTTGTTTTGTATTGCAGCTTCACAGACTGTTATCAAGGTCAGCTAGAAGTTTCTGTGAAAACTTCTTAGCAAGTTAATAGACCCCTTCCTAAAAAATAAAACACAAGAATCCTTGAGGGTTTAGAAAATCAGTTAGAAGGAACTAAATGTGAAAAGCATTTTAAGTGTGGAATGAGTCACTCTTTATCCTAAATTAACAGCAGCTCCGGATTACAGCAATTCCGATGATCAGGGCTGCCCTAAAGCCAATGCTTATTAGCTCACAATTTTGTCTTTAAATTCAAAGAGAAGGGAAAACAACAAAGAAACAAGGTATGAATTAGGATCTAGGCTCAATGTATTTGTTGTCTTTAAAGTCTTTTGTTATTCAGTACGGGTTGTATTTTCAAACATATATGTATGCGCATACATGTATGCAATAACAATCAATAAGAAAAGGACAGTATAAACACTAAGTAGAGTGTGTGGAGAGGTACATAAAAATAATTGTGTGAAGAAAGTGAAGGAAGAAATGTAATTAAATATTAATCTCAAAAATTTAGACATAAAGGTTAAAATGCTCTTTGGGGATTGATTTTTTTTCTTCTCTCTCTCTCTTTCTTTTTTACTTCTTTTTCTTTCTTTTTTTAGAGTCACCAGGTACAATTACAGCCATGTGTGGTGTTTCTTTAATTTTCACAGAGTTCTCAAACTGGTACCCTAGTTTCAGAATCACTGGCATTTCCTCCCATGTCCTGGTCCCTCTGCTGCTAAGCACTGTTTTGAAGAAGCCTCTGTCTCCATTTTTTTCCTCTCTCCACGCTAAGTACAAGCAGATTGAACTCATTCCTTTATATAGAGTGCCAATGTCATTCAAATGAAGTAAAACCATCATTTTAAAGTATTTTTAAACATAACAACATATGAGCGCCAGCAATCAAGCTGCATTGATTTATACATTTATGCATTTTGAGGTATTAAAATGCGAGTCATGTAGGTTTGATTAGAGACACAAATACACTTATACTAAGTTCTGGAAAGAATCAGAATCAGGTGCTCTCTTCTACCCTCACAAGGTCTCTCCCTCTGTCCTTCTATCCTCTTCCTCCCTCCTTCTCTTGCCCCCTCCCTCTTTGCCTGCTTCTCTCCCTTTTCTCTGAAACCTGTGTGCAGCATTTACACACATAAACATGTATACAAAATGAGTGTATGAAAAATGAGTACACGCACACACACACATACACGAGAGAGAGAGACAGAGAGAGACAGAGACAGAGACATAGAAAGACAGAGGCAGAGACACAGAAAGACAGAAAGAGACAGACAAAGAGAAAGAGAGAGAGGGAGGAGGAAGGGGAGGCAGAGGGGGAGAGAGAGAGAGAGAGAGAGAGAGAGAGACAGAGACAGAGACAGAGAGAGACAGAGAGAGAGAGAGAGAGAGACAGAGAGAGAGAGGTTTTGAAAAAATGCCAGGCTTTAAATAAGCATAGAAAGCAGAAGGAAAAAATTCTGAACCCATAATTCTGAAAGCCCCAAACACTAGCAAAATTGTTTTATCCTGAACAGCATCCTGTGTATTCAAATTCACTTACTTTAATCTTTCCAAAATGTGATGTACAACTTGGCTTTTCTCTTTTAATTGATAAACAGCATGCAAAATACTGAAACGTTCAAAAAGCCTTTATATCACCAGCAACAAAATAAATAAGCATGGTCGAACCGATGTGTGGCCATAAATCCTGTCCTAGGAACGTCTGTGTTGACACTAGTGAAAACTGTATCCTATTTGAGTTCAGACTTTCATTCCAGCTTATTTTAATTTCACTGCAGCCTGGATAATGACAGCGCAGTTCAATTGGAGAACAAAGGTTTTGCTTTTATTTTATAATTACTAAGACATATAAAATATTTATTCGGCTTAGAAAAGAAGTAATGGCATTGGCCAGCTGGTTTGCTTACACAGCCACAGACAGTCCTGTTGCCAGCTTGAGTTTTCACACATTACATAGAGAAGGAAAACTGAAGTTAACATTTTACATGCATGAGCATTTTTCTATGTGAAAAGTTGAAGCTGTCCAAACTCAAGAGGAAACTCAAACCATTAGCTTTAAGCTTTAAAAATATACTTTACTATTAGAAAAATAATTGTTTTTTTAAGCTAGGAATTCCCTGAGTGCATGCAATCTATCTAAACTAATGTTAAAGATCATAATTATTTTTTCTAAAGTCACTTTGAGAACTAACTGAATTGTATATGTTAAAGTTATATGTATGAATTTAAAACATTGTTTCATGAGGATGATATTTAAGGAAGGAAATGCCTATTAAATAATACAATGTTAATCTTTTATGGGTCATTTTTATTTCTG
Organism: Rattus rattus; assembly: GCF_011064425.1. NCBI lineage: Eukaryota > Metazoa > Chordata > Mammalia > Rodentia > Muridae > Rattus > Rattus rattus. The sequence goes on along the minus strand of NC_046154.1, from coordinate 127,240,690 downwards.
TTTGTTTATTTTTTTATATGTTTTTGCAGTGACAGTGTTCAGACCCAGGTCCTTGACATGCTAGGCAAGTACTCAAACTTTGAGACATGCTCCTTGCTCTAAATACATTTCGTTCATATAAATCTGTTTTATTTCCAACCATATTTCATTTCATTCATTGTTTCTAGAGTTATTACTGAGATAAAGCCTTGAAGAAGTGTGAATTCTGTTTAAATATTGTTATAATAACAATATTTATTGTTATTTATTGTTTATTTATTTAATGTAGGATGCAGGCTTATTATAATAAAAACACAGAAGTTAGATAAAATGTACAGAAAATATTCCTTTTCCACTGTACAAGTCCTGTAGATCAAAATCAGGTTCGCAGGATGGTAGGCACTGAGTAATCCTGCTTACTTCAGTCTTCACATGGATTCACATGGATTATTTTAAGTTTTTAGCATTAGATTTGACTGTGGACATTTGCAAACAAATGAGGGTAGTGTAAATTAAGTAGAAGCTTATTTTACAAATAAAATTTTCAATAAGCAATCCACATGTGATTGACTTGAAAATTGTAGCAGAACCAATTATGTGGTCTCCTTTCTTTAACTAGACCTGTAATCTCAAAACCCAGTTTGATCTCTTGGTTCAAGATTGGTATACTAGATCCAGATACTAAGTCTTCAGTGTAAAACACACACACACACACACACACACACACACACACACACACACACACACACACTGAAGAAATGAAGATGTTAGGATTAATATTCTGTCCTAGGATTTAATCAAATGTCCTTGCGTTGTTGCAAAGTAGATGGAAATCCAAGCACACATCAATTTTAAAACTCTGGTTGTGTCTGATTACTGCATAGCTAGAGGAATATGATTTTGGAGGAAGAACACCAATTTCTGCCACAGGGGCCAACCTTTTTCTCTCCTAAGTGAACCATACACATAACGCACACTTTACATGGCCAGGATTTCCCCCAACCATGATAATTGCGCATTTGTAGGGAGCTTGTAGCTATTATTATGACAGAATTATTATCTGCAGCTATGGCAGTTTTAAAAATGGTTATCATGGCTTCCTGCTGATCGTGGCTCATCGGAATCTGCTGTGTGAAAAGTTCTGACATGTCCTTCTGTTGCAGATATGTTCTGGAATAGCTCATGAATAGCTATATTGAGCAGAAGTTGATGAAGATGCTTCTAGCGACAGGAAGCTTGCCCACCAGCGTTGTAGACACAGAAGGAGAAATGGATGCTGTGAGAGGAGAGGTGTGAAGTCTTCCTTTCCTGCTGTGGCCTTTCTGGAGTGTACCCAGCATGAGTCCAGTGCCTTCTAAACATAACACTGTGACTCCCTAGTCCCACTATCTAATATTATACAAGCAGTCTTCACTCTCATGCTTGTTATTCCATTCCTCTATAAGCCACCTCGTCTCTGAGTTTTTGGGATTTTTTTCCTTAGGAAACTGATTTAACTGAAAAATATTATTTGGTCCTTGAGAATTTCATACATGTATACAATGTACTTTGATCAAATGAACCCTTCACTCTCTTTCCAACTTCATTTCAGTTCCCTCTAACTTCACGCCCTCTTTTCATAGCCCACTGAGTCCAATCAGCACTGCCCATATGTGCATGACTGTAGGGCCACCCACTGAAGCATGAGCAACCTACGTGGCCTCTTCTTCCCTGAAGAAAACTGATTTCCCCTACACAGTAACCTTAAACTGCCAAAGCTCCTAAGCTATGGATAGAACTTACTGTGTCCTTCTTCCTCTGATTTCTTTCTCTTTCTTCCTTTCTTTCCTTCTTTCTTTTTCTCCTTTCTTTCTCTCTTTTCTTTCTTCCTCTTTCTTTCTTTCTTTTTCTCTCATTCATTCATTCTTTCTTAATTTCTGCATGCTTGACTCCATCACTCCATTCTTTCAACTCTTCCGTCCCTCTTCTTCCCTCCCTTCCTCCCTACCTTCTTCCCTCCCTGCTTTCTTTCTTTTTTTTTTTGTTTCAATTCTTTATTGTAAATAGTAACGTACCAGAAAAAGGTGCAAATATTATTTTGGGCTTTTAACTGTGAAAAAAATATTTGTGAATGAAGCCTTAAATTAATTCTATATCTTTTCCTTATCTCTTTGAATGGGAAGTATGTATTCATTCTTTCTTTTTAGTTAACCTAATGGAGAAGAGACAGAAATCTCTCCCAGCCAGAGTGACATTCCCCCAAGGTTTCAATAGAGGTGGATCTACCTAGCTTTCTAAGTGCAATACTTGGTGAAGAATGACTCCAGAAATGTCTGAACTGAGTGTCCTGGGAGCAGTGGGAGTGCAGCCTTGAACCTCTGTTTACACTGAGAGCCTAGATTGAAATCAAGGGGAAAAGCTTGGTGCAGGTAGAAACTATGGGTGAGTTCTGAGCATAGCCAAAAGACCAAAGCTTCCTGGAACTGTGTGGCTCAGGTCACCTCTGCTTGGTGATCTACATAGATTAATGATTGAGGCTTTCCTTTCATATCCAGATGACAATCTTATAGCAGCCATAGCCTCTCCCTCTTACAATATTTCTGTCCCTTATTCTTCCATTTTCTTTGAGTCTTAAGTATGGATGGGGTATGTGTTGAAACTTTATTAATTGGACTTAGACTCCCCAAGTCCAGGTTTTCTCTACATTTTTCCTAGGTATAACATTTTGTAATGATCTCTGTTTTCTCCAAAAAAAAAAAAAAAAGTTCCTCATTGATAAGAATCTCTCTCTCTCTCTTTTTTTTTTACTTTTCTATTTCCATGATAAAGACGCCATGACCTTTTCAAAGCAACTTGGAGAGGATATGATCTATTTGGCTTATATTTCCAGGTAACGTCAAGAAAAGTCAAGACAGGAACTGAAGTAGAAGCCACAGAGAAAGGCTGTTTGCTGGCATGCTCCCAGAGATGGCACTGCTGTCAGTGAACTTGGACTTTTCACTTGAAGCATTAATCAAGAAATTGCCATATGCACCTGGATACAGGCCAACATGGCAGAGGGATTTTCTCTATTAAAGTTCCTATTCACATATAACTCTACCTTAGGAAGGTTAACAGAAACTAATAGGATAACAGGTGATAGCCACTTTTATCGGCAGATAGAGGCATTTATAATCATTTAGGAATTACACTGATTTTAGGACAGTGGCAATAGTAGGTTCCTTTCTAAGCTAATGACCTCATTGGCCACTGGTAATTAGGTGGTTTCTTGTACCTGACATAATTGCCAATTAGACAAGAATTGGTTAGTAGCAAGTGACAAGTGTCATTATTGTACCTCAAGGCATATTTTGTTTTAGCTCATAGGCAATTCTGGGAAATACCACTGATCACTTCCCTCTTGTGGTGGCTTTTGTAGCACTTTTCATGTTAATAGAAGATTTTTCAGACCCAATCCCATTCAAATCCTCTTGGTCCTGTGTCTGAAGTGAACAGTGGCCTCAGCATGAGGGACTTACCTTCAACCTCCTGGAGGCAACTGAGCACAGTCACCAATTTGGTTTTGGTATATCTTGAATGGTATAGCTCTTTAGGTCAACCCCAAGTGGTATAACCTCACTTGACCAGTATGCATATGAATACATATATACTTCAATACAATGGACTATGTATAAGTTTGGGTCAATACAAAAATAATGTAATTGCTTATGGCCTTTTCAAATATTCTTTGTGTCATTTAGCCTTCTTTCTCCTTCTCACCTTTATGCCTTGTCTCTACTCTTCCCTCTCCAAATAAAGGTCCTCTCCATTTACCATTTGTCCCGTTGATATCATTTATATTTTGCTTTTATCTATCTCTTCCCCTTCCCACTATCCTCCCTTTGTATTTTCCTGTTTTCCCTGGTTACTCCATGATCTAAACTCACCTGTTAGTATTTGGAGTGAGGAACCATGGATGAGAAATAACATGTAACTTTGGTCTACCTGTTCCATGTTTCCTCCTTCAATGTGTTTTCTAGTTCCATCCATTTACCTTCATATTTTGTGATTCCATGTACCTTTAGAGCTCAATAGTTATACTATGTACATTGTGTATATATTCCACATTTTCTTTATAACATCATTACTTGAAGGGCATTTACATTTTTAAAAACCCTAGCTATTATAAATAGAACAGCAATGAACACAGTTGAGCAAGTGTCTGCAGAGTGTGGTGTCGTCACTTGAGTAGATGCTCCAAGTAATCTAGCTGGGTCATCTGAGAAATCTACAGTTAGCATTTTTGAAGCTTCTCCACACTGATTTCCACAGTGGTTGTACTAGCTTTTAATCCCACGAACACTGAGTAAGAGTCCACTCCACACAACCTCACCAACATTTGTTCACTGTTGCTTACATGATCTTTGCTATTCTATATAGGGTATGATGAAGTTTCAAAGTATTTTTCTTTAATTCCATTTTCCTAAATGCTGAGGATGATGAACGCTTTTTTCCATTGTAGTTTTTATTCATTTTTATCTCTTCCTTAGGGACTTTTCAGAAGCAAAGATTCTTCTTTGAATGCATTGCTAGATTTTTGACAATTTGTCTTTTTTAAATTTTATTTTTCTTGGATATTTTATGTATTTACATTTCAAATGTTAGCCCCTTTCTCTGCCTCTCCCATAACCCTCCTGCTGCTTCTATAAGGATGCTCGCACTCCTACCCACCCACTCTTTATCTGTACATTTTGGGTCTTATTGCTCTATCAGCTTTACATCTAGCATGGATTCTCTTTCACTGTAATGGGTTTCCTTTTCATTTGAGTAAGTATTGTCTCAACTATACGGGAGCATTTTAGTACTCTGAGTCCCAACTTGTCAATGTTTGGAATTAATTCCTGGGCAAACAGAGTCTTATTCAGAAAGTCTTTTCCTAAACCTAAGTATTGCCACAGATTCAGTGTTTCAGGTTTCACAGAAAGGTCACAGCCATGAAAACTCAGCAATATGGGTGCCTAAGCATGACAATGACAATGACAATACCTATTGACAGGCCAATGTAGATAAAAGAAATCTCAGATTATCTCAACCTTAGATGAGAGCTATTTGCAATGAATGACTACTGAGGGAGGTATGATAAGTCTTTCTTAAGGATGAAGCCATTTATTGGTTATCCAATGCCAAGTGGTTAACCCTGAAAGCAAACATACAAATGACATTAGACTCAGTAGGCTGTGTTTGTTTTTTTCATATATTTCATTTAAATTTACATAATGAGACCTTAAATTTGAGAGGAAATGGGATGATGTGAGATTTTAAGAGAGGAGGAGGAATGAAAGGGGGAGGAGGGAAATAATGTAGCTATTACAAAAGGAAACAATAGAATAATTATGACTGCGTAAGAGGCCCAATCATGAATAGCAGGTTATGCATGAGCCACACAGAATCTTAGCCTGAGACAGGAACTAGAAATCTTTAATGCAATGAATGTTTGAGGAACAAAAATTATTTTACGCATTTGTTAATGGAGAATGTTACTGTCTTAGTGTGGACTACTTCTCCCCATATATGTGAGCTCTATTTTGACAATGGTCAGATGGTTTGCGACCATTGTATTAATATGAGGTGATATAAAATAAAAACTTATTTCTTAAATTTGTTTTGTTTACTTTTGTTTTTTGTTTGTTTTTATCTTTTTAACTTTTCTTCTTCCCGCAAAATCCTAAACCTCACACACATAAGTAAAAGATCCTATGAGCAAGTACATGTTCATGAGATGGCTGACATTTTCAGCTTGACTTTGGTTATCTCAGTACATTTCTGTCCTATGATCACATATTCAAACAAATATATATCAATAAAACATACAGATTTTTGTCTTTTCCATTCTGACACAGAAAAGGACAAAAACAACAAAAAATAGATCTTATTCTTTGATGAAGAGTTTCTAACCTTGTTTGGTAGGAAGGAATAGTCTCTCAAGCCAGGGAAAGATGGAAAGAGGAATTGGCTAAAGACAGTGCTTCTTTCATAATGACAGCAACCCCATTCATGAAAGAGATCAAGTTAAAGCTTAACAACCTCTTTAAAAACTATGTGGATAAGGCTTTATTGCTAAACACACTGTATATTTGGTCACAGGCATGGATAAGTCAAGCTATTACTGGCCTAAAAACTTTCTCCCATTCATAGAGCCAGAAGGTATCATGAAGTTTGCTGGGGAAGAAAAGTGCTCATCTTGGACTCTGAAAGCTACAATAATGATTGGCTTGGAATGATATACGAATGGATGCAATAGTGGCAGGGGCATTAGAGGGATAGCCAACATATTTCTGATTAGGTTTAAGTTCCACTTCACAGGAATGAACTCATGTCTGATAATGTATACCTCTCCAAGAATTTCTATTAGTGGATAAGTCATAGTTTCAATGGAAGAATTTTCTGCTATTCTTTTTTGTTTTCAAATAAACAATGAATCAAGTTTCCTTCTAAATCCATAGATTATCATGGATCTTACCACCTCATCTTATTGATAACCTCAAGACTCACAACTATTCCAAGTGTGGCGAATAAAAATCATTGTGCAATGCTAAGCCACAAAAGATATATTTATATCACCCCATGCCCATGTAATTAGAGAAACAAAGCTGAGAATAGCCTGGTTAGATGTCTAAGAGGACTTAGGAGAAATGGTGTCATTAGAATATGATAAGGACATTGCGCTCATGAATTCACAGCAATTGTGGCTGCCTATTGCTCAGGACCTATGCAAGATCAAATCAAAGACCAACAAAGATCAGGGAGGTTTCATGAAGTTCACTGGGGAAGAAGAGCAATTTGTTTTTCAGTGAATGTCTCATACATACCAGTGGATGATCATACTCATATGTATATGAGCAGCTCTAAGTGGACTTAAATGGGTATTAAAAGAAAAATGAAAAAAAATTAAAAAAAAGAAGTTCCAAAGAGATGTGTGTGATTTGATAGAAGCTGGATTATGATTAAAATGCAGTGTGTGTGTGTGTGTGTGTGTGTGTGTGTGTGTGTGTTTGTGTGTGTAATGATAAAGCAGAATATCAAAATATAAAAATAAAATTAAACAATAAACTATTAGCTATATCTGAATGTTAAGCACCACACATTTATCTCAGCAATTATCCATTTCTCAGTCTTAAGTAGCTATATAGTTCATATATGTTCATATGTTCATTACCCATCTATATAAGCACCACATATTTTTAGAGGTTATCGAGTTAACATTCAAATGGTTTTGCTTTAGTCAGTCATGAACAACTTTTGTCCACTTGATAGACGTGGGTAGTCACATTACTTACAGAAAACCTGCCTCTAACCTGGTTTATCTTGTCTCAAGAAACCTGACATTCTTCTTTTCACCTCACTCTTCCCCTGGCAGGATCTCACAGATGATGAAATTAATATCTTATGGTGTCCATTTACAGTCTCCACACCATGATTCTCAAGAGCTAATGGAGTAAGTGCATGGCCCTGGGCTTTTGGACACATCCAGTATTGGTCTATCACTTACCCCTTGCAGCTTTTTTGACACCACATGAGAGAATACAGAGATTGATCATGATCCTATAGAGATTGTTCGAAGTTTTCTGGATAGGGGGCAGGAGAAATGTCACAATGGCTAACGAGAACCTGCTGCTCTTGTAGAGGAGACAGTTTCCTTCCTGACAATCATCCCAGTGAGGCAGTTTAGAGCTGACTATAACTCCCACACCAGAACACGCGGTGCCCTCTTCTGGCCTCTGTAAGTCCTCACTTCATTCACGTGCATATAACGCTGGCGTCCCCCACTGCCATACACATCCAATTTAAAATTGTTTTATTAAAAGAGAAAATAAGTTTTTATTGAAATAAATTTTATGATTGTGTGACATAGTAAATAAATTTCTCACATAGGCTTGAAGACCTAAAAGCTGTTGTTAATCAAAGGATTTACTTAGACTATGAATACCTACTTAGAGCTCTGATTAGATTTTCTTCAGAAACACTAATATATCATTTCATGTATAAATGAATATTACTGTATAATTCTTGAAACGTTAAAAAGACAAAAAAACCCACAAAATATTTCTTTTACCTCAGCACCTCAGTGACATTTTGTGTTATATAGCAAAATCTATATTCACTGATGAAAATCAGAATATGTTTTCAAAATTTTTTCATATCTCTCTCAAAGATAGTTTTGGCTGAATTCAATTATATGTAAATATCATAATTTATCTGATTCCTTCAACAGGGAAAGATTTAGATTGCTTTGTGCTTTGAATTGGTAGGGCAATTTTTTTATTTTAAATGCTAATAGTTAATGTTTGTTTAGCTCTGTAGGGGGAAAACAAACAAGGGAGTTGCTATCACAAATACTGTCTTTATGTGGGGTGAGAAGGCAAATAAGTTAAAGAGAAAGTTTATGGTTTAAACATGGTGATATTTAGAGTGACTAGAAAATGAGGAGGTAAAATTAAAAGTGAGGTTCCTATCTCTATGGTTTATATAATTAATGCCTCATTATTAAGTAAAACTATGATTGTTTAAATCAACTTATCCCGTATGCAGTGAAAATGGTCAGTTTTATCCAGCAGTTATTTTATGCACACACACACACACACACACACACACACACACACACACACACACACACAAACATAAACATGCCTTTTTGTTTCATAAGAAATCCTAGTACATCTATAAAAGAATATTTCGTACTCTAGTTCTGTCCTTGTCGACAGTGCTTGCATTCACAGAGTGAAACTCTTAAAAGCAATGACTTCATTCAAAGGGCTCCTTCACAGACTCTGACAAGCAGATTGCTACTGCGACCTGATGGATGATTCTGGATGAAGGCCATTTCTTCCATCTCCACAGTGCCAGGGCTTGATTGTCTACATCAAGTTCCAGACAGGAACAATGCAGTGTTCCAAGGCAGACAAAAGAGGATGGATTCGTGAATGGGGAACAAAGTATGAATAATTTAATACATCAAATATTTTCTTTTTCCTAAGTGTTTATCCAACATTTTTGATGAACAAATAATTTTCGTTTGTTTGTGGATACAACCAGTGCTGTGTGTTTCAAATCAGTGGATTCACATGAGGCTATTGGGCAGTATAGTATATTTCATGAATACATTTTATTTTACATAAAAACATAGTCTTTCAATTTGCCCTGGGTGTGAAGAAGTATTGAAGGGAAAAGTAGTTTTATACCCAAAGTGAGCAACTGTAGATTATTAAAAAGCACAATATCATGTCGACAGGTGAGTCAAAGGTATGTTTCATGATTTCTAAAGTAAAACACATACACACACAGACACACAGACACACACACACACACCACACACACACACACACACACACACACACACACACACACACCACACACACACACGAAAAGCAAAATCAAAACCTCTGAGGTAATCACTCATAATAGAAAGCCAAAAATATCATTTGGAGAGAAAAGCCGAAACTTTAAACTTACAATTTGTCCTGCTTATTTGTGCTGAGACAGGATCGTAGCATAATCATCAGCAGAAAGTCTTCACTCAGCAACGGATGGAAACAGATGCAGAGATTCCCTGCCCAACATTAGGTGGAGCTTGAGAAATACTGCAGAAAAGTAGGCAGAAGGTCTGAAGGAGCCGGAGCAGTCAAGGACACTGCAAGAAATCCCACAGAAACACCTAATCTGGACCCACAAACCAAGAGCAGCTCAGGGACTGACCTAGACCACTGCATATTGGTCATCGTTGTGTGGCTTATTCTTCATTTGCGATTCTTAACAGCAGGGGCAAGGGCTGCCTCTGGCTCTGTCGCCTGCCTTTGTGACCCATTTTTCCTACTGGGACGCCTCATGAAGCTTCAGTAGGAGAAGGTGCACCTATGCGTACTACATCTCAGTAGGCAAGGGCTGGTTAACACTCATGGGAGAACTCCCCTTCTCTGAAGAGAAAGGGAGAAACAGTGTGTGAGGGGACATGGGGGGGGATTGAGAAGAGAAAAGAGAAGCTGTGGTTTGGATGTAAAGTTACTTGCTTGCTTAATTAATTAAAAAGAATAATATTGCCAAATTAAAAAAGAAAGGGGAAAAAAAGGAAAAGTCTATATATTTCTCACATTTTCATGGAGTACAAACAGACTGAGTACAGCACAGAAGATATGAAATGTGTGCCCAGCGACTGAGAGGAGCCTATGGACAGGTCCTGAGGTGACCATGGTTTAAAAGTCAGAAGTAGGGTGAATGGATGTGGTTCCTCATGTGAATGTTAAAGAGACTCAGACAGCTCAGTGCAGAAAAATGTGTGAGTAGGAAGGGACATAGCTGGCCTAGCTGCATTCATGTTTCTAGGGTCAGTTCATGTATCACTTTATCCAGAAAAAAATCTTGCCATGATAGGTTGCTTTTTTAAAAAAAGTTAATTATCATCTGAAATTTCTACAAAATATTTTTAAAATTATATTGGTTAGTATATTTTGATATTAGTTCTGTCCTAACAGTGGACAGACTTTACACCCCAACTTTGCCTAACACTGTGCCAAAATTTATTGTATTATGAATTAGTACATAGTATTTTACTCAAAAATAGAATGAATTAAATATGAAACTCATTGCACAAGTCTGTGTTTTCTATCATTAATTGTTTTAAACCATCTGATTAGTTGAATTGAGAAAAGTAGGCTATATAAATGGATGATGTGTGCATCCTCAGAGCTTGACTATCAGAAGTAAATTCCGTTTCCCCTTGAATTTCATTCATGGAAAGGTATTTGCTGTGTCCTGGTCAGTTCCTTGCTGAGACACTAACAGGATGAGAGTTAGCCTGCTCTGTTCACTCTCTGTGTCCTTTCAAAACAATCAATAAACAACAAACAACACAAGCATTAAAAAAAAAAAAAAACCACTGATTTCAGTTTCCAGATCGTTTGTGACTGAATATCTACAACAGAGTGGAAGAGAATAAGTAGTTCATCATTAAACCTTCTAGAAGCAAATGCTATCTCTAAAATTTGCTCAAGATTTATATTTCAATTTTTCCCTATTTGCATCTGTTCCTATAGAAAAGGCAAAAGATATGAAGAGTATCCAGAATAAGAAGAAAAGAAATAAATTCTAATGACAATAGGAATGGACTGATTTGTCTTTTTTTGGAAGCCGTTTTGTGATGCAGATGAACATAGAAAAGAAAATGTCAAAGCCTTGTGGTTAACAAGCACGGGATAGATTTTAGTTCCAAGAATCTTCATTAATATAAATTGGTATATTAGATTTTAGAATTGGGATACAAGATATAGAATCTGAGTCTGTAAATTAAAATGGCCTTGGAATTAATTACCATGTTATATTTGCTGATAGATAGATGGATTAAAAATACTAAAAAAAAAGTCACAGACTTTTGTAAAATTAATCTATTCACTGAAAATCTTTCAAAATCAAATTTCTGTAATAAGATTAAGTAGCAGCAAACCACTGAACTAAGAACAGGACCCTGGTTAGAGGAATCAGAGAAAGGACTGAAGGAGCTGAAGGGGCTCGAGACCCCATATGAACAACAATGCCAACCAACCAGAGCTTCGAGGGACTAAGCCACTACCCAAAGACTATACATGGACTGACCCTGGACTCCAACTGCATATGTAGCAGTGAATAACCTAGTAAGAGCACCAGTGGAAAGGAAAGCCCTTGGTCCTGCCAAGGTTGGACTCCCAGAAGGGGATTTGTTTGGGGGGGGTGGTAACTGGAGGGGGTTGATGGGGAGGGGAACACCCATAATAGAAGGGGAGGGGGAAGGGTTAGGGGGCTGATGAACAGGAAACCGGGAAAGGAAATAACATTTGAAATGTAAATAAGAAATACTAAACTCAATAAAAATGGAAGGAAAAAAACTAAAAAAAAAAGATTAAGTGACAACTTTAATAGTATCAATTTTCTTACTCTTCCTGGTACAACACACTCATATTAAATTAACAATAACTAGAAAAAATAGTTGTCTATTTAGAAACTATGATTTTTTTTCTAAAAAATAAGTATAATATTTAGTGATCATTGTTAGATGGCGAAAGCTATTTGGAAGAATAAGTGTGGCATTTGTTTTGTTTTGTTTTGTTTTTTGTTCACAGGAGGGCTGTTGTGTTTCCTGAGTTTATGACACACAAAATATATTGAAATGCAGAATTATATTAACATTCAAATATTTTGTGCACATTTAGTTAATATTTATTTCTTCTGTATAATTTTTGTCTTGTATTTGTTTCTGTCTATTCTCATCTCAATATATTTTAATCATCAGTCAGTTGACTTGGAAGATTTCCTGCCTTATGAATTCCTAACTTATTCTGTTCTCCAATCTGGAAATGACTTCTTTCTGGGCCACTGTGACCCTTTATCCTGAACTCTTTTGCTGTGTATGATGGGCCTACTTTCTGCAAATAATAATGATAATAACAGTTGATCATAATGCACACTTCCTACCCTCAAACTCTAATTTATATAAATTTGTGGACATTTTTATTTGACATATATTCTCTCTCTCTCTCTCTCTCTCTCTCTCTCTCTCTCTCTGTCTCTCTCTCTCTCTCTCTCTCTCTCTCTCACACACACACACACACACACACACACACACACACATCACAATGCACACACTCAAATATTTTTAGCCTACTGCACAATCTCCTGTGGTATTCACTTCCTAACCCAGGCTATCCTGTTGACATTAGATGTCCTCCTTTCCCAGTGCTTCAGCCAGTGTGGGGATTGCAGGTAGTACCATCTTGGTGGCAACACTTGTCACTGTTTCTGCTGGTGTCTGTAGGTTCATTTCTTCTATGATTCAGCCCTATATGATCCAGGCCTGTTCCCATCATAACAAAGCTGACAGGGAACCTGTGCCCATAGTCACTTACAGAATTATTTAATAATGTCTCTGTGACTTTTATATATAGTATGAAAAGCAGGAAAGTGCTAAGTACTATGTTATTCACATACTATATGATAAAATTTCCAAATCTGCCTTCTATGATAGTGTTATAGGCTTACCAAGCTCCTACATGGAAGCCACTTTCTGTAGTTCCATATTCTTACAACATTTCCCCTTATCCACTAACCTAAATGTTCACATTCTTCATTTCATTTCATACGCCATTTTACTTCTTCTCTACTTATTAGTGAGTTTGAACATGTATGTAAACTTACTACTTATATTTTATTTTAACTGTTCTTTATTTCATGCTATATTTTATGTTTTGTTGGTTTTCTATAAATTTGCTCTTTTTGATATCTGCCTATCTATCTGTCTGTCTGTCTGTCTATCTATCTATCTATCTATCTATCTATCTATCTATAGGCAGTGAATTTTAGACACTGTAAATTGATGAGTGGAAGACATTGCCATTTACCAAGTTTTGCTGTTGTATAATTTATTAAATCCTTCCTATTGCATAGTTAATATATGTGTAAAAATTACATTTTGGTTTGATAATATATTTTGATAGGACCCTCCTATTTTTCTTCATAGTTTTATTCCACTCAGATCTTTAACTAATCTGCTATCTAGTTTGCCATATTGTTTTATGAATAAACAATATGTTCTACTTGTATTTATAAAGTGAGTCAATACATCACAGTATTAGGTAACATGCTATGCTTAGAGTCTCCTCCTATGTCTATTATATTCAACTCCTATGTCTCAAATACTACATTTATTGCCCATCTTCCTTCTCTTTTATTTGCCTGTACATCAATTGATATAAAAATTAAGTATATCATCTATAACACAATATGGAGTCTCAGCTTTGTTTAATCATAGAATTTCTGAGTCCATTTTTTCTTTGGCCTGAAATATACTATTTTACTGGGTGGGTGAATTTTTATGTGTAATATATTGTACTGTGCTTTCATTTTGTATGAGTAAAAGTCAGTTTACCTAGTGACAAAACTGCAGACTGGTTAGAAGCCTAGCCATTCCACAGAGTAGATAATTTTGACAGGGTAGAACTCAGCTGAGAGAAAAACAACAACATAAAATGCCAGACAATAAAATTTTACAGGCTTATCTGTTAGTTTTGAATCAAATACTGTCATCTGGGATTTGCTTGTAAGAATTACAGAGAGTAGCATCAAGGCAAGAAACATCTAACATCTACAGGCTGTTAGTATGAGATATAAGTCAACGTAACCATGTTTGATGGGTTCTAAACCAGTTAGACATTTGTTCTACCTAGAAATAACTGCTACCTCTTCTGGCCAGCTTCTGATTCGGATTATGCCTGTGTGTCAACTTACCTGGGGCGACTAACAGAGGCAAGCATTTTATTATGAGAAAAATAAAAAGCAGAATTTGGGACCTCTACTCAAAAACTCCTGTCCTTGCTCTTGGGTACTTCTAACACTCATACCCAAGCCATTGCTTAAAAACATTAGTTTTTATTTTTGATGTCTTTTTCAGTTTAATTTAAACAGAACTATATAGCTTTCACCCCTTCTTTTTCTCCCTCTAGCCTCTCCCATACACCATTTTTGCATTCCCTGTGATGTCTTCCCAATTAACAAAATGATAAACTTTTTAAAGTAAATCACGATCTATAAGAGCACCTTGTTGATTTATTTGTATGTTTAGTGATAGTCGCCTTTTTGCTGGAAAGGGACACTTCTTTGATGAGGGGTAACAGGTATAATCACCTCTGGGTATAATATATGATTTAGAATATGGTAAACACTTATTCTAGTCTAGCAAAGTAACAAGAATAGATCTCTTTCTTAGGCCTGTTACCTCATTATTCCCAGGGAGCTGTCAAATTTTCCAGTGTTGAGCATTGTTTTCCCCATGTTGAGTATGCCTTAGTGTCAATTAGACAGATGTTGATTAAAAGCAACATTTAGGAACGAACCACTTACTGCAGCTTTCCAGACATCACGTAGTGCTGGTCACTACTGTGGCTCATATACAGCCAGATAGGAGTATACATTGCGTTTCTCCTTTGGCGATTTGTATAGTTTTCCTGAGGCCATAGAAGTTAGATCCCAGGGAAAACGTTTGCAAGTTAGATCCAGGTTTAATCATCTCAGTCTTGTGGGTTAACTGTGCAGTGTCCTTTGCAATAAGTGCTTCTTTTTAACTTCAGAGGCATGTCTATGGTATATATGGTTCTGGGACTCACTTAAAATGTCCTGGCCAGCCATTGTTAAAAAGACTCCTCATACCTGGTACTGGGGATTTTGATAGTGTATGGTTCTGGTGGGACATATTGCCATATTTCAAATTTTATCACTAGGCAGGAGTGGCTCACTGAAAGCATTGCAATACCTATAACTCCTCTGTTCCCACTGTACTGTCATCTGTCATAGTCTCCTTATACCAACAAAGCTTTTCTCCTCTGGATAGTTCAGCTCACACTTGCTGGGATTAATGGATCGTGTATACCTTTCTGTTCCAAAGTATTTTTACTCCATGCTCTGCTCCTCTTCCCAAAAGAACAGATTCTGTCAGTCTCCATTCATTGCACAACTGGACCACAAACTAGAATCTTGTACTACGACTATTTAGTAAAGAGAGGATGGAGAACAAATTTAGGGCAAACTTATTCTTCATTTCACCATAAATTCTTCCTCCATTACCTATATTAAGTTACCTGAATGTTAGCAACGGTTTAATTTAGAAATTATTAGAATTTAGAAAACATTAAACCAAAAGTTTCGATTTTAAAAAATAGTCAAGAAAGGTTAATAGAAATCAATAAAGCTTGGGTCATCAGCTACATGCTCATTTCTATAAATAATCTCAAATGTTCATGAGAGGCAAAAAATTAATGTATTAAGAAAAATAATATTCTACCATCATGTAAAGTAAAATAAAAATTAATGTTCAATTTCTCTGAAGACTTTTATATGGGAGTGTACTAAAGCAGAAAAATGTTAAAGGATTTCTCTATATATTGATTAATTAAAATGCTACAATATATTTGTATTAATCTTATCAATAGTTAACAAAACATTTCATGGTATGAAAGTTTAGGAGGAATATTTTATCTTCTTGGCAGCACTAGTCCATGATTCATTATAAAACGTAGTTCTAACTTTGCTGTTCCAATTTTATTTTTAAAGACGACTGAGACTTGGCAATACTACTTTAGAAAAAAATAAAATAAACATCAGTGAAGTTTCAAACCTCAAATGCCTAGAATGTGAATTGGATTTTAGTGGCCCTCATAAGAACGAGTTGTGATGTGCCTGGGGACAGCTATGTGAGAGACAAGTACAAGCAGAGTGGACAAAAGAAATCAAACTAATAAATATCCTGACCTTGGACTTGAAGGAGTAATTAAATTGTCCATTCTGTGTTTTGTTAAGATATCTCACACCTATTGGAACAAATTCCCATGAAGTTATGATGAATTATTTACTTACATGAAAAAACATTAATCTAAACTTTCATTTTTCCTAAACTACTCATAACAATGAACTCAAAGACATATGTAGACAAGCTACTTCACTAACTCTTAGGAACGCTACAACAATATATTTGTATATCTTATCCCAATGTTTTATAGGTGAGTGCTGAACATTGATGTACTGATACTACTTATTTATTGTTATAGATGAGATCACAGCTAAACTTACAAGTCTTCATAGAAGCAAACTTCAATAATCACATGGTATTATGAGATAAAACAGAATTTACTTCTCTTTAGTATGTTTACATTTTTTTATCATTTTTAAACATTAAGTTGACATGATATAATATGATATTTTCATTGAAATATGAAATAATTATTATTTTGCTAATAGGTTTCAGAAAGAAAAAAAGTAAGTATTAACTCAAAGAATTTGGGTGTTTTTGAAATTATTAAAAAATAGTATTTTTTGAAAATTGTCTTACCATCAATGTCTTACTTAGAGTTGCTAACACTGGCCATGCCATCAATAAGTCTGTGTCCATTACACAGGTCCCCTGCATTTTAAATGGCAGATAATTTTTGTTTCAGTGTTGATGTTTAAACTATTTTATTTCTTAATTTTAAATTAACTTGGATAAAAGGTTTTCTGTATTCTATAATTTATGTTCAAATTCATGATCTCTTTTTCATAGAATGCATTCATGTTTGTATTTATTTAGGAGATCATTTTGAAATACAAAAGACATTTGAACTTTTTAAATATAACATACCCTGCAATCTATATTTTGCAGATTTTAACATGCAACTATACATTAAGAACCTGAGATATCAGTCTGAGTTTTGAATATAACATCTCTCTGGCTCTTCTAGTGTGCTTTCAAATAAATAAATTGTTCTCAGTAAAACGACCCTAAGTCTAATTTACCAACTGCTCTGAGTGTTCACTCAGCTCCTCATTGATGAGAACAGAACTAAGTAAATGCAACAAGCTCGTTGCTGGACTGCTTCTATGCAAGGAATCGAAAACAATCATGCAAAGCCTTTTGTTTTGAGAAATGACTAATTTAACACGAGGAAACTTACCTGGGAATCAACTGAAAATTTCTTTCAAACATCTTGCAACCAACTGTCCAAATATGCACGTAAAAACAAAACATCTTCACAAGCAATGATAGCGAAAAACAAATAATTTAACAGTGGCATACAATTTTATTCAGTCTTTTTAAATTTTAAAAGCATTGGAGAATACCAGACCTTGAAGATTCTGATAATGCAAGTGTCATAATCAAATAATGCTATCTGTCTAATGAGATCCTGTCACTAGCTTTGTATATAAAAACATTTTTTTAAAAAAATAAGACAATACCCATATTTCAACAACTTGCTTTTAAATCTGTAATCATATTATATTGATAACTGTTGATGTAATGGTTTTTCCCTTCCATTTTGAGACATAGTAAATTATTTTTTAATTAAATAGGTGACTTTACCATACCTTAAAATGTTTTCTCTGAGCACTAAATCATAGACTATTGGGAAGTTTTTTTTTTCTTATGAAATAGCACTTTTTTTTTACTAGCTCATCATTTATTAGTAGTATATTATTAATATTATTGTTATTGTTATTGTTAAACATTAGATTAAAATTGATGTGGAATGCATTACTTTGTTGATGAATATAAGATTGTGACGCTTGTGTTGCTTTAAATTTATAAATTCCATATCAATCTACACCAATATTTTTATCTTTTTGACTTGAACTTATATCATGCTTACAAAAAGGTTCTTAAGATGGTAGGTGCAATGTATGTATTACTAAAACTGATTTCCCAAATATTAAATTATGTACAAAAATACAAAATGATAAAAACCAGAAGAAAACTGAAAATTAGCTGCTTGAAATCTATAAATTAAGTAAAAAATATTAGTTTAAAATTTCTTCACTATTATTCAAAATTTCAGGACCCTATCCTGTAATAATAGGTATTATTACTTAGGTTCACGAAGTCTGTAACAATTTCTCAGTCTTTCTTTCCTGTAGAGGAAAGTCAGTGTCACAGAATGTTGATGTTACCTTGATGTGACATGACTGATCTGAGTTACATATATTTTAACAGAATCGTTGCATGGAGAAGGCTTCGTCCTCTTTAGTGTATCACTTTATGTTCTTCATGGTATGTTGAAATGCTCATATCAGCAGTAGTGATGTTAACCTCTATAGCTTTATTAAAAGTGTGTATGCTGGCTTTTTCTACTGTAAAATCACGTTATTTCACTAGTGAAAACATCGAGAGACACACTATATTATAATGAAAATCCTTATTAAATTTATATAATCTCATGTTATATCCCTTAGTAGTTTTTCTGCAATAATAATTATTATATACTTATTCTATATTTACTATTTATTATAGTGAATTTGGATTTTTCTTTATTCATCTGAATGTATTCACCAGCATTTACCAAATTACATTTAGTTCTCTTTTTCTCTATTCCTTGTTTAATTTATACCAGTTTCATGGCAGATATGTAAATATTTGTTGTATTCTCAAAGGCGAATTCTCAAAGATCTACTATTGTCTTTAAATTTTGGCTTGCTTGAACAATACCATTTGAGGAATGGGTACTTAATTGGATCGGCTTATGTCATCATTCAGCAGGTATTCATTCTTTCTTGAACACATGCCTAACTTCTTATGCAGTAGATATTCCAAGCCAGTTTTCCATATTCTCTGACCCGGAAACTGTGTGTTCAAGAATAACTTTTATAAATCATGATTCTGTATGAGCTCTTCTCTTTTATGTCAGCATAATTTTGCTTATTGATTTTCTGGAATGATAGTGTTAGGAAATATGAATATGTAAAGTAAATGTAAGCATGTATACTTCTGTACCTATCATAAGTCCATACTGAAGTCATACACCATTATTTTGAATATACATTAGACTTTCTCCTTTATTGTTTTACCCCAACTAGAAAATAC
This sequence comes from Rattus rattus, assembly GCF_011064425.1. Taxonomy (NCBI): domain Eukaryota; kingdom Metazoa; phylum Chordata; class Mammalia; order Rodentia; family Muridae; genus Rattus; species Rattus rattus. The sequence continues at coordinate 127,221,351 of NC_046154.1, read as the reverse complement.
AGCATGCAATATGTTCAATATAACGAGGTCCTTTAAAATCTATATATTTATTGAATTTCATGTTACTATACACAAAATAAAATGTAAGAGTGAGTTGTTCATAATCTGGTTAGATATCACCAAAGACCAGCTCAGGCACAGAATACGTGTAAAGTCTTTGGCTTTCCTCTTCCACAGGGAGGTTCAACTCTTCCATAAAATAAAGAATACATCTACCAATATACTCTAAAACATACTAAAAATTTTGGCACACTTTGTGAATGTTCAATAAAATAAAATAAATACAAAGTAAAATAGTTGGATTCATAGTTGGATATTCACTTCATGTGTTTAAACACTTTTTTTCCATTTTATATTAAATATAAAATCTGAGAGAGAAGTCAGTGGGAAAGCTTAACATTTTAAGGACATCTGGAATTCCTCACTTTTCATAATATTAAAAGTAAAGAGTGAAATAATATTAAAAGTAATTCAAAGCTTTGGTAGAGCATAAAGTCAAATTGGAAGAAACATTTAGGTTATGATTATTTTTTAATTTCAGCAATAAGTATTTGAATATTATAAATAATACTGTTTTCTTGATGTTAATGCATCATTAATATGTTTTCCTTTAAGTATGCTTGAATTTGACTAGTTTTTACAATGGCAGGATAATTACTTGGAAAAATAAGAAGCAGGTTGCAAAAATACTAAAAAAGCTTAAGAAAAACTATTTATGATGTCAACACATGACTCTAACCATAAGGTTAGTGTTGATTCCAAAAGCAAATGTTCACTCTCTGTCATATTCTTACTGCTAATATTGAATACACAAAGTCTACTTACACACTCAATATTTAATTGCAATTCACAGTATGTGTTCCATCTGCATGGGGCAAAATGAATAGATTTAGGAACATATATGCTTACATCTGGTCTTCAACTACTAGCAGAGGACTTTGTTCAACAACATCAGATATTATGTAATTCTTTAATAAGAATTCAATATGGTTTATTTACTTATTTAATTTTTATTTTTTATTGTCCCTTATATTTTAAGACAGAAGACTTTGTTTCATGTTATATTTTTTTTTCCAAATCTTGATTGAACGCCTCTGAATTTTGGAATGGAAAGTGTGCCTTAATTATAATCTTGTTTGTTACTTTGTCTTATTTTTTTTTGTGGTACAAACTCTTTTTAAAAAATGGTAAAAGATTTTAAAATGTTTCCAAGTCTATGTATGTGCACCATGTGTGTGCCTGGATCCTGCAGAGCTGAGAAGGGCATCGTATTGCCTGAGCCTTGTGTTTCCGAAGATTGTGAGCCACATGTGGGTGATGAGGAATGAATGCAGGTCCTCGGTAAAACAGCAAGTGTTCTTTAGCTGTGAGCTATCTCTCCAGCTACTTTCAAGCCTTTTTAATTCAGCCTCTTGGATTCTATTCAGCTATCATATAACTTTTGATAAGGCTGCTATGAGTTTGTCAAAATAATCGAGGATAATAATCGCTGCTCCTCCCATTTAGACATCTTTCGTTTACTCACACTCATACTCACACTCTTTGAAAGGAATTATTTAAATCCTTACAGTTTTGGGAGATTATGCACAAACGTGTAAGCCTAGGTGTGTGTGGGTTTCAGAACTGTCTGTGTGGTATCGTTAGCGCTATGAGTCCTGAGCTCCCCTCCTAGCCTTCTGGCATAACAAGACTAAGACATGCTATAGGCTTTGGGACGTTCAAACTTCCCCCCACCGACTCTAAGACGTATTCAAGTTTGATAAACTTTGTCAATTAAACTGTGGTTGAATTCATTTCCTTTGCTTTGCACCTCCTTGAATGTTCCTCTTCTTCTAGTCCTCAGAATTACTCTATATTCCCTTCTCTTTTCTTTTAACAAGTGTTGCACAACCAACGATTCCAATGACAAAAAGGTATAGGGTTCATCATTTAGCTACCATAAAGCTTTGAAATCTAAAGCTAGAGATTATTTTTGTTCCCTAAAAATAAAATATACATTTCAAGACCTTAATAACTTACCTCAACAAATGACTCTGAAAACATCTATGGATGGTGGATACACTGAATTAGACCTGTCTATGACTCCAAGTTTGTTTATTATTTAAAGCATATTCTTATATGACAGAAAAATGTAACATATTTTACATGATTATTGTCATGAGAAAATAAATTTTAAATAGAAAATAGCCAAATTTTAAGAATTTATATTTGACTCCATCATTGGATACTTAAACAAAGGTTTTATCTATTTATGCCAACATGAAAGAAAAACCATGTGCACTTCTCTCTTGTAAAATAGTATTTATTAATACTGACTTAGTGGCGATAGATTTATTATTAATTAAATCACCATGTCACTCACTAGGAACCATTAATTAGGATAGGACACATAGAGATTTAATTCATTGTCTCCTGAAACCATTTTATGTACAAAGTGTCCCAATATAAACATTGTCAAGTTGAAGATGCGATGTACTGGCTAGGAATGCTTGTTGCACTTGCAGAGACCTTGAGTTTTGTTCTCATCTCTTACATCATCCAGGTCACAACTTCCTGCAATTCTATCTCTAGGGAATATGACCCCTCTCTGGACTCAGAAAGAACCTAATGGATATACTACCCACACACTCTCACAAAAACAGAAGTGTATCTTACACACACACACACACACACACACACCACGCAAACCAATAGACACACACAATTTTAGTAATAGAACAAAATAAAACAAATAGTGCATTAGTGTTGTTTCTAGAAAAAGTTACTTAAAGTCAGTCAGAAGTATGAACCATTTCACACATGAGAAAACACCCTAATACTTTCTAGAGATTTTATCCACCAGTCCTGAGAAATTGTAGAGACCAGTTCTATTAAAATGAATATTCTTGTCCAGTTTAAGAGGCATAAATAGTCTGAATCAATTGTATGATTTTAAGGAGGTGATATTGAAAAGAAACTATTCAGACCTAGTGCATTAGATAATTATATGTAGCTGTTTTGAAAGTAAGAATGAAATATATATATAGCCAATGTACATAATACACATTTTAAAATGTATATTTAAGTTATATTACTCTTGTCATATCTAAGATTTGGACATGTTTGTTAAATTTCTACTGTTTGGACTAGTGGTTTTAAGATTACTAATTATGATTTGAGAGAGGAGCTATTCATTTCTAATTACTATAGGATTTATCTTCAGTTTTCAGACTAATAAATACTGGATTCCATCTCATGATGTTTCATTCAGAAAATAAATGTATATGACATAAAATAAGAAAATCTTATCACTAATAAAATTACAATAGAAATTAGAATGCATAATATATCTAAGCATAATAATGTCGTATAAGGTATCCTTATTGCCAAGAGGCTGCCTAGATTTCAAGGTGAAGTGACCAACTCTCTTCACTGTGCGACTCTCTCTTTCATGTTCCTGTAGGTCAAATTCAGAGCCTGTGATGCCAGTCGCTTGTGCCATGAGCCATCAGCCATCTGTGCATTCCCTTTAATTTCTTCTCAAGATGTTAAGAATATATCGATGTCAATTTTGCAAAAACCAATCCAAAAAGACATTATAAACCTACATGCATTTGATAATTACAGTCTAGTCATGGGAACTCTAAAGGATTATTAAAATTAATAAGTATTATTATCTCACATGCCATAAATCTTTTACAAGTTTGTCTCAGAAAAAAAGAAACCCAAAGGGGTTAAAAAAAACAGTCTCTTTACAGTCAGCATAAAACAAACAAAAAATAATGATAATACAACTAGTAAAAATACAATGTTAATATGGTAAAAAGAGGAGAAGAATCTATATGGAGTATTCTGGGAAAGGTAATTATGAAATGATGTTGTTTAAAAGCTAAGAAACAAGGAAGGAATTTCAGAAATGAAAGCAAAGGTATATATCCCAAACTACAAGACCCTGAAAGTGATCCTGTAAGTTTGTAGTGTTGGAAAAACTGAAATTTTGAATGATCTAAGTAGATGATATTTGGTATACCTTGTTTGAAAGCCATCTCTGTGATGTCTTTGGGAAATATTGTCTTATCAAATGAGTTTAAAACTTAACAAGCAGGAAGCTAATGGGAGTGATGGGGTTGCATTGGTCACAGTTCCCTCCTGTCCTTTTTTTTTTTTTTTTTTTTTTTTTTTTTTTTTTTTTTTTTTTTTTTTTTTTTGTTTTGTTTTGTTTTGTTTTTTTCCTAAACAAAGGTTCCCAGGCCAGCTTTCTTCACTATTGGGTATGGGAGATTTATGCATCTTTCGGTCCTATTTCTCAGCTTCAGATTGTCAAAGTCAATACATTACATTCTCTTATTTTTCTCAAACCGTTATTATTGTGGCTCTCTATGCTATCAGTTTAATATTTGCTTATTGTAGCAACATCAAATAAAATCCATAATTAAATCTTTTTCTAAGAAGAGATTGCACTTAACCTTTCACAGTACAATTGCAATTTCCAGTTCCCAACTGCATTTTTATCATGTTAAATGGTTACTTACTAGCATTAAGTATTTCAGTTAGTTATGACTTTGTATATCATTGATTCAACCTACAGGAAGGAACTAGAATAAACATATCAATGGTGGCAGCATATATCAAGATTATGTATTTTGTGGCCAAATAGTAGTGTTTTAATGTGTTAACGTTAGTATCCCCAAATGCTGGATCCCCAACTACCTGTTTCACGAGGATGCTTTTCTTGAACTGGCCCTCCCTGGTGGTATCTTCTGAATGCAAAACACTCAGGATGCCTCGGGCTTCCTTGAAACCCACTCTATTATTTGGTCTAAATAATTCCGGTTTGTTTTTATTTTTGCCACATTGCAAAATGCTCTGAGGCAATAACCACATGCTTGGGGGTCAAAAGAAATACACTCAGAGTAAGTAGAAACCATGTAGAACCCGGGGAGGGTTACAGGACTGTTTTTAGTAAATTCTGTCTTTATGTTTAGAAGACTCATGTGTGAATACCATGAAAATTATGGTAGTTAAAGAAATTTTATTAATAAAATTAATCTCCTACTACACACCTCATTTATTTTAAGCCTGGAAACCTAATAATATTTCATCCAGATAACTACTTAAAAGGATAAATGTGTGTCTTTACAGAAACATGTAAGCTCCCATAGTGAGGTTTATTCTTGCCCTGTCTTTGTCAGTGAATTCTTAGACCAGATTCCAGCAAAAATATACAAGGTTTACATCTCACACCTATCAAGGCTGTGCAACACTCAGATAAAATGCATATAGGGAACTAATTGTTGGGGAAGAGAGCCAGGGATGTTGGTGGCTTTGCTTTCTGTGAGGAACAGATGGGCCACCCAACTGGGAAGCTGTAATATGCACTTAATTGATACAAAGGCAGAGTCACCAGCAGAGACCACATTCTCACAAAGCCATGGTTGTAAACCCATATTGTTTTACTTCTGATTCTCTTTCAACCGTGTAAGTATTTCATGTGAATACAACTTTCACACTTAAGTCTGAAAATAATTCTATAAGCTGTCAAAAGCTTTGAAAAAACTAAAGTGGCTTTAGTGTATGAAAAAAATTAAACAGCACACGACACAGAAAACAATTTTGAGAAAGTTGAAAGTTCTGACTTTGTAAATGGACAAATATCAACCATCTATTGATGGGAAAGGCACAATGCTCAACCATTACCAAATCTAAACCAAGAGTTTATTTTGCCTTACTTAAAATAAAAAGCCACAAGCTTTGTTTCAATTTCAAACCATTTCTTCTGAATGGTTCTTTATCTAAAGGTATAAGTTATCTGTTCATATCCACATCTGCATCTGCATCACCATTGGCATCTGCATCTGCATCTGCATCTGTATCTGTATCTGCATCTGTATCTGTATCTGTATAGGGATTTCTATCTCTGTATCTCTATCTCTGTATCTCTATCTCTGTATCTCTATCTTTGTATCTCTATCTCTATCTCTGTATCTCTATCTCTGTATCTCTATCTTTGTATCTCTATCTCTATCTCTGTATCTATATCTGTTCTGTTGTTGTATCTATCCATATCTGTATTGTCTATTTGTATCACCGGACTATTCTTGGTGGTTTTGGATGACTATTTTTAATACTATCTCCTCATTTAAAATAGTATAATTCAGCTTGGTGAAATAGTATGATTCACTCTAGATTGGGTAGAATGCTCAGTGTTGGAAATTTGGAAATGGAAAGGCAATCTATGTCTTCCACTATTGCCATCTTTTGAGTAACCCTTGGTGCCTTTTCATGAATGCTTACACTTAAATCTCCCTTTTGTACGGATGTTATTTTTATTGTTATGCCCTTTCTCTAATGTAAAATTCTCTTCTTCTATTTATTTTTACACTTCAGATTTTATTCCCCCCCTGGTGGGTCAACCCTCTGATTGTTCCACATCCCATACCTCCTTCCAGCCCCCCAACCCCCATCTCCAAGAGGATGTCCTCACCACACCCACCCCACCAGACCTCTAAACTCCCTGGGGCTTCTCTGACTAAACCCAGACCCAGGAATCGTCTGCTATATATGTGTTGGGGGTCTCATCTCAGCTGGTATATTTGCCTGGTAGTCCAGCATCTGAGAGATCTCAGGGGTACAGGATAATTGAGACGGCTGGTCCTCCAACAGGGTTCCCCTCTTTCTCAGCTTCCTGCAGTTTTCCCTAATTCAACCAGGAGGTCAGCAGCTTCTGTTCATTGATTGGGCGTACATATCGGTATGTGACTCTTTCAGCTGCTTGTTGGGTCTTTTGATGGTCAGTCATGATAGGTCCCTTTCCTTGTGAGACCCCCACCTCCTCCACAGCCTCAATACTGATTTCAGGTCTTGGGTTTTCCCACTGAGGTGGATCCCACTTTGGGTTTGTCAGTGGACCTTCTTTTCCTCAGGCTCTTCTCCATTTCCATCCCTGCTGCATTTCTTTCAGACAGGAAGAATTATGGGTCAGAGTTTTGAATGTGGAATAGCTACCCCATCCCTCACTTGATGATTTGTCTTTCTGATGGAGGTGGGACCAACAAGTTTCCTTTCTCCACTGTAGGGTACTTCATCTAGAGTCCCCCGTAGATGACCCCCTGAGGGTCTCTTACTTCTCACTTCTCTTTTATATTCTAGCTCTAGAATGTCCTTCCAACCACCTTCCTCTTTGAGGTTGCCTGTTTCTATTCTTTCTACTGGCCCTCAAGGCTTCAGTCCCTCTCCCGCCCCCAATACCAGATCATGTTTCCCTCTTTCCCACCCCTCTCCTCTTTTCCTCCTCTGCCCCTCCCTTCCAACCCCCTTGTGGTTGTTTTCTTTTTTCTCCCAAGAGGGACTGAGGCATCTTCATTTGGGCCCTTCAGCTTGTTGACCTTTTCTTTAAGAATGTCTTTTCCTTTCACAAACCAAGTCAAACTCTCTGAAATAATATTTAAGTGATTGCCTATCTGTTCTCAAATTAACACAAAAGCCAAAGACAAACAACAAAACCAAACAAAGAACACTGGTCTCTTTGAGCATTGACAGAGAATAGCTTGAGGAAGAACCAAAGAAGAGGAGTTATCAACATGAGCTCATAAAAGGCATTGCTCTGTATCTTCAAGGAAATAAAGGAAATGCTCTGCTATTTTCCTGTGCAGGTGCTTTCTTATATCTTACACTTATCATGCTGTGCAAAAGTCTGCAAGTACTAAACCACTCAACAGTAAAAAAGGCAGACTGTAGCCAAAGATGGTGCTACCATTTTAGGCATACTCAAGGTTTAACAACACATAAATATTACAAAAATATGGTATTTGAAAACGACATACAGTTTGCCTGTGTGAGAAAACAGCTAAGAGCACCAGTCTGTATAGTTATCATAAAATAGTAGAAGGTAGATTTTCAGACGCTGGATACATTTTATAATACCAGATGGTGATGGGTGTGGTTATTTTCACATATGGTGGAGTGAGGTTTCTGATAGATGTGTGAAGCTTGTACATTTTAAGATTTCACTATATCTCTCTAGCTTGCTCTGCTGGCTGGTATATTCTTACTTCACCTAGTTTAGTTGGTAGAATACTTCCCATGAAAAGAAATAAAAAAATTTGCATTATGTATAAATTGTCGTATGTCAATCAAATAGATACAAATTCATGTTCAGAAAACAAGTTGTAGGACAGAACTGACTACATCTTGTGAACTGAGGTATGTTAACAGCTCTGTGAGCCACCTGCTCATGAATTTATAGCACTTAGTTCATGATTAAGAAAGAAAGGACTGAAGATTCTAAGGCTGGCTCAGAAGAACACTTGGAACCATTTCATATAAAGAAGTATAAACCAATCAGTACACAAGCGAGCTGCTGGGTATCAAAGCCTCTGTGCAAGAATAGAAGACAGGCTAGCCTCCGCGAGCAGGGAGGGGCCTCACAGAGTTGTTTCACAGTGGAAACAGCAATGCAGAACCACTGAGGAGATGTGGCAACAAAAGAGGAGTGAGGACAAGGAGAATCTCCTGTTGTCGAGTTGTTCAGACACTTGTTTCTGCTCATTTTCACTAAGGCAGAAACAGAGATAAGCAGATCTTGGAGAACCATTGTTATTGGCAGCTGCAATCTAATGCAGCTTCATTTTGTGTGATTTATAAAATTTTCATGTGTGTGTTTTAACATAAACATCATGAAAACAGTGGTTCTCCTGTCCACTCAAATGCAATAGTCGAGCTGTGGAGGAACTGGTCCGAAATATTGCCTGAGAAAGATTCCTTTTTGTGACAGCTAAGAAAACTCGACCTTGGTTGTCTAGGACGGGCAACCCAGGATTGCGATAATGAATTTTAAGTTAGTTAATCTCTTCAGCTATAGCGTTCAAACCTGTCTCAAAGTGATTTTGGTTCCATTAAATATTGGTCAGAAGCTTATTATTTTGAAAATATATTTAAAATATGACTAGAGAGCAAGAAAAATAATATGAAGACTAAGACTGACCAGTTTAGTAGGCATTTTAGAAAAGAAAACTGATACATAGCCCAAGTTCATATAAACTGACTTTGTTATATACTAAGAATAGATTATCTGATCATTAGTGAGAAATATAATAAAGCATCTAAAAGTTCATTAAATATTTTAATTTATGTTATAAAAATTTTAATCCATTGAATTCACCAAATGTTTAAGATTATACAAATTAATGGAAAAGTACTGTGTAAAAAGCTCCTATTTTAATTTGACAAAATTAATCTTTATATGTTAAAATACAATGTACATATAACAACCACATTAAATTTAATGGAAGTTAAAAACAAGAAAAGCAGTGAAAATAAAATTAATCTCTCTTTAAAAAGTTACTATAGTGTACATATATAAATATGAATAAATATATATATACATGTACATATGAGTTTTTACTTAGTCATGTTTAGCATTGTTTCAGTGTATATTATTTTACCCAGCATTCTATTCTTTCTGATTTTTAATGATGCTTTTAAAAGCACCTTTTGTTTACTAAGGACTGTGTTCTATGCTTCCCTAGAAATAGTTCCTACCATAAACCATGTCATGACTGTAGATAAATGTAGCACCAAGAGAATGAAAAATGGTGAGACAATGACTGTTCTCCTACCATGGAAGCTCATCAAGAAAATAAAAGTGGGGACATTTTGTCAGTTTTGTCTGACATTTTAGACCTAGAAAATGTAGTGTGTCATGCATAAGGGATTCAAAAATATTTTTATTTATTCCTTCAGAATTTTTTTAAGTTGGATCACCTCAGTTTCATTCTTTTTTCTTTTTTTCTCCATCTTTATTAAATTGGGTATTTCTTATTTACATTTCAATTGTTATTACATTTCCTGGTTTCCAGGCAAACATCCCCCTAATCCCTCCCCCTCCCCTTCTGTATAGGTGTTCCCCTCCCCATCACTTCCCCTCAACTATCTGCTTACCATCCTTGTAACTGTCCCATTGTTTTTCATCCAATCGTGACTACTTTATTTTTGTTGTTGTTATTCATTTTTAATTTATTTTTATTTATTATTGGATGTTTTATGTACTTACATTTCAAATGCTATTCCTTCCTCATTCTCCCATCTCCCCTCCTCTTTCCCCCTGCTTCTATGAAGGTGCTCCCACTCCCACACACCCACTCTCATCTCAACACCCTGACATCACCTACACTGGGGAAATGAGCTTTCACAGGACCAAGAGCTTCTCCTCCTATTGATGTCAGACAATGCCAGTCTCTGCTACATATGCAGTGGAGAAATGGGTCCCTTCATGTGTACCCATGGGGTTCTAGTTGGTTGATATTGTTGTTCTTCCTATAACATTGCAAAAACCTTCTGCTCCTTTCTCTAACTACTCCATTAGGGTCCCCATACTCAGTCCAATGGTTAGCTACAAATATCCTCAACTGTATCAGTAAGGCACAGCCTCTCAGGAGACATCCATATCAGGCTACAGTCAGCAAGCACTTCTTTGGGATCAGTAAGTGTCTGGGCTTAGTAGCTGCATAAGGAAATGATCCCCAGGCAGTCTCTGGAAGACCTTTTCTTCACTCCCTGCCCCACTGTTTGCTCCTGTATTTCCTCCCATGAGTATTTTGTTCTCCCTTCTAAGAAGGACTGAAGCATCCACATTTTAATTCTAGTTTGTATTGTACAGGTAGATTTAGGACTGCTATAGTGTATGGTCAGCCTACTTAGGGTTGCATTGTGAAAACAAAACAACACACAGGAGAGAGAGAGAGAGAGAGAGAGAGAGAGAGAGAGAGAGAGAGAGAGAGAGAGAGAGAGAGAGGGGGGGGAGAACAAGAACAAAGCATTGTGCTTTCCTCCCAGCAGCAATTAGCTTCTCAGATAGTGGAAGGATTATATATTCTTTTTCCTCCTCTTACTTTGGGAATTTTTGTCTGGCTGAAGTACAAGCCTCTTTCATTGTGTCACATTATTTTGTGAGATCATGTGTGTGTCATCCTTGTCATGTCTGGAAAATACCATGTCCTGGAACTTACCAGCCACACCTAGCTGTTGAAATCTTTATGAAATTCCAATTCATGCCTAAGCATGCTGTGATCCTTTGTTCCCTACATGGTCACTAGTTGTGGATCTCTATGTTACATTCCATCTAATGCAAGGAGAAGCTTCTCTGAAGAGTGCTATGATCTGTGGCATAAAAATTTATTTGATGACCCTGGCTATCTCAACTAGAATCCTTGACATATGCAGCCACATGCGCTTGACCCTTTAATAGTGAAAAGGTATTTGTCCCATTTCATGGGTCAAATCTTTAATATAATTAGAAAATCACTGGTTCCTCCCATAACATTTGTCACCAGTAGGCAGTTTATTCCGTAGTTTGTGATATTCACAACTGGATGAGACTGATTGTCTCCTCCTTTCCTATGACTGTACAAGGCATTCTGATGATAGTCTGCAAGGATAGCTTTCAGATTAACATCTCTATTAGGTTTTCATGCTTTAGGAGCAAAGGATATAGTATCTTCAGCAATAGTGTCTTCCTGTCAAAATCTTTGGGATAGACAAGTATGTTGTCAATAATCTGTAATACTTGAAAGTCTATGTAAACAAGCCAACAACCCAAAAGGATGTATTACTGATGTAGGAGGTCTTATTGTATGACATAGGATAGAATTGAGGTAATAGACTTTCCCATTGGAGGGTAAATCCATTGACCATTCTTTTAGAAGTTTATGCGTGTATGTATTTTATGTATTTGTGTATGTGTGTAAATGGAAGGAAGCATAGAAAAATCTTGTGGAAAGGGTAGTAATATTAAACTAGGGAAATGACACCCTTCACAATAATCACAAATAATATAAAATATCTTGGTGTGATTCTTACCAAGCAAGTGAAAGATTTGTCTGACAATAACTTCAAATCTGTGAAGAAAGAAATTGAAGAAGACCTCAGAAGATGGAAAGATCTCCAATGCTCATGGATTAGCAGGATGTATATAGTAAAAATGGCCGTCTTGCCAAAAGAATTCCAATAGGAATTTACAGATTCAATGCAATCCTGATCAAAATTCCAACTCAATTCTTCATAGAGTTAGAAAGAGAAATTTGCAAATTCATTTGGAATAACAAAAAAAAAAACAAAACAAAAACAGGACAGCAAAACCCATTCTCAACTATAAAAAACTTCTGGACGAATCACCAACCTGTATTACAGAGCAATAGTGACAGAACTGTATGGTATTGGTACAGAGACAGTCTGGTAGATCAATGGAATAGAATCGAAGACCCAGAAATGAACACATTTAATCTTTGACGAAGGAGGTAAAACCATCCAATGGATAAAAGACAGCATTTTCAACACTGGAGCCAGTTCAACTGGAGGTCAGCATGTAGAAGAATGCAAATTGATCCATTTGTTTCACCTTATATAGAGTTCAAGTCCAAGTGTATCAGGGATCTCCACATAAAATCAGATACACTGAAAATAAAAGAAGAGAAAGTGCAAAAGAGCCTCAAATGCATGGGCACAGGGGAAATTTTCCTGAATAGAGCACTAATGGCTTATGCTCTAAGATCAAGAATCAACAAATGGGACCTCATAAAACTGCAAAGCTTCTGTAAGGCAAAGAATACTGTCAATAGGACAAAAGGGCACTCAACATATTGGGAAAAGGTCTTTACCAATCCTACATTGGATAGAGGGCTATTGTCCAATATATACACAGTACTCAAGAAGTTAGATTCTAGAGTATTAAAAAATCCTATTAAAATGGGGTACAGAGCTAAACAAAGAATTCTCAACTGAGGAATATGAAATGGCTGTGAAGTACCTAAATGCTCAATGTCCTTAGTCAACAGGGAAATGCAAATCAAAACAACCCTGAGATTACACCAGTCAGAATGGCAAAGATAAAATCTCAGGTGATCACAGATGCTGGCAAGGATATGGAAAAAATGAAACACTCCTCCACTATTGGTGGAATTGCAAGCTGGTCCAACCACTCTGGAAATCAACCTGGCAGTTCCTCAGAAAATTGGACACAATACTCCCTGAGGACCCAGTTATACCACTCCTGGGCATATACCCAAAAGATGCCCCAACATATAGCAAGGACACATGCTCCACTGTGTTCAGAGCAGATTTATCTATAAGAGCCAAAAGCTGAAGAACTCTGATGTCCTACAATGGAGGAATGGATACATAAAATATGGCACATTTACACAATGAAATACTACACAGCTATTTAAAATAATGACTTCATGAAATTCTTAGGTATATGTATGGAACTAGAAAATATCATCCTGATGAGGTAATCCAATCTCAAATGAGCACATATCATATGCACTCATGAGTAGTGGATATTAGTCAAAAATTAGGAATAACCAAAATATAATTAAAGACCACATGAAGCTCAAGAAGAGTGACCAAAGTGTGGATGCTTCAGTCCTTCATGGAAAGTGGAACAAAGTATTCACAGGAGGAAATAAGGAAACAAAGTATGGAGCAGAGACTGAAGGAAGGGCATGCAGAGATGGCCACACATGGGAATTCATCCCACATCAGTCACCACACCCAGTCACCATTGGTGATGCCAGAGGTGCATGCTGACAAGAGCCTGATATAGTTGTCTCCTAATAGGCTCTGCCAGAGCCTGACAAATACAGAGGCGGATCCTAGCATCCAACCATTGGACTAAGACTGGAATTAGAGAAAGGACTGAAGTAGCTGAGGGGGTTTGCAACCCCACAAGAAGAACAACAATATCAACCAACCAGACACCCTCAGAGCTCCCATGGACTAAACCACCAACAAAAGAGTACACATGGAATGTCCCATGGCTTTAGCTTCATATGTAGCAGAGGATGGCTTTGTTGTACATCAATAGGAAGAGAGGCCCTTGGTCCTCCTGTGAAGGCTAAATGCCCCTGTGTAGAGGAATGCCAGGGTGGAGAGCTGGGAAAGAGTGGGAGGGTGGGGGAGCACCCTTAGAGAGGATGGAAATGGGGGATTGGATAGGGGGTTATCCTAGATAATATTTGAAATGTAGATAAAGAAAATATCCAATAAAAAAGTAAATAAAAGAAAAAGCCACATAGAAACCTACTAATGTGGTTATACAATGGACCTTTAAAATAACTTCCATAAAAGCAGCAAACTAAAGCAATGACAAGGTATGACCACCAATTACACAAACAAGTCATACTCAGACCACACAAGATTGAAGTTAGAAACTAAACTTTCTCTATTTTCATAAAGCACTCTTTTGTAATTTAAATAGCCCTTGCCTAACAAGCTGAGAAAGAGAAATACAGAACACACACAAAGATTCACACAGACACACTCACAGACACACACACAGACACACAAAGACACACACACACACACATACAAACTTACTGAGAGAGACACAGGGACTGAACTGAAAGAGACAGAGATATAAAAGAGACAGGCAGTGAGAGGTTGAAATATATATAAAATCTGTTAAATTTCTAATTCTAATTTTATCTGGAAGGTTGCTGATTTATGGGAAGAAAGATCAAGAGAGCTTATGTCTTTTTATATATAAAAATAACATTTAAAGTACAACAAACAAAAAGACACCTTGATGCATTTCAAGTTACTACTGATGTTAATTGGAAACTACTACCAATTTCATTCCCTAATTCTATTTTCATTGTCTAAAGTAAAAAAGTAATGATCTTTACTTACATATACAATACACGTTACTCATTGGGTTGATGTAGATACTAAGAGAAAATCAAAAGTCATCATTTATTACAGAGTCATTAATTCTATAACAACGATTAGAGACCAGAAGTAACATAATTTCCTAGTTTCTTTAATACATTATATTAAATGATAGCACATTGGACAGAGTAACTGTAATGGCTTCACATCACATTAAAATTCAATAAGGTATTGATGGTCACAAACCTTGAACCTCACAATGGGTAGTAATCAGCCCATCAAACATCACCATTTTTTTCTGTACAACTGTGTCATGTACATGCTGTATAAAGAAGAGAGCAATGAAATATTAATATTGTGAAATATTTGGAGAAATTAAAACAGAGGGGAGGGAAAGTAAAAAATAAATGTACATTCAATTTCTCTTTTTTAGTCCAAGATCCATTCCTGACCAGCTCCTGCTGGGAGAGGGAACGGAGATTCTGTCATAAGGAATCATCAAGCAGTAGGAGCCAGATGGTACATTGCTCGGATGCTAAGCAGAAGACAGAGTCAGAGTGCAAAGCCTGCCTTTTGGCCCCTTGTCTCATTGGTCTATAGAATATTTACACAGAGGGCATGTGGGGGGTTTTTCAAATGTAGACAGCTCCTGTGATCTTCTGTGATGTGAGGGGTTTCAGTGCTTTTCTAACATTCTATGGCTGACCCTTGTCTCAGTGGTAGAGAAGTGAGCATGCGCACCCAGCCTTCTATCCTACGTTTGCACGTATTGCCTCCAATGGTGAATCATGCACCTCACTCACTAGCACCCCCACCACCTCTAAGACCTCTTTCTCCTGCACTTACATTTTATGAGTCTTCTTTTGACTGCTTTGTGTAGAAGGAACATTTGCACATTCACTTACAACATCTTTGGCTTTGTTCTCATCTCAGATACGGACTTTGCTTCCATTAACAGTAGTTAGACCTCCTGTTATGGTCATCGTTGAAATGCCATTGCCTAGAAGGGCATGGTGTTCAACAGAGATGTCAAGATAGATGTGATTAATGGATGAATAAGGAAATTGGCTATGATTAATTTATTTATACATTCAGCCCTTATGCATATGGTTATATTCATTGCATTTGTTAATATTTTCCAAATATGTTCAAAAATCATCATGTTTGCTGACTGAAAATGCAATGATTCCTTCAATTCACAAGTAATAATTTGGCACTTATTACATATGAAAAGCTCTTAGGATTTGAGGTACCAACATTCAAGAAACAGAAAATAATCCCCATATCTCATATTCTCCTGAAATTAAGGTATAGTGTAAAAGTGATAAAGTAAATTCATTGCATACTAGATAAATATTGGCAATATAAAGAAGTATAAATAGGTAAACAAGTAAATTTATAAAACTGGGCAGTTATTATTCTGTTTTATATAAAAGATCTAATATTTCATGACAGACCCATTCTTTTCTTGGTCTATGGATCAGGAAGTAGCTCTCAGATCATTTTCCAGCACCACATCTGGCTACCACCATGCTCTTTGCAATTATGGTAATGAAGTAGGACCAGTAACTCTAAGCAAGTCCAGAATTAAATATTTTTCTTTTTTCCCCTTTTATTGGATGTTTTCTTTACTTGCATTTTTAAATATTATTCCTCTTCCCGGTCTCCTCTCTGGAAAGCCCCAATCTCATTCCCTCATCCCCTGCCTCCATGAGGATATTCCCTAACACACTCACTCATTTCCTCCCACTTCTCCGTCCTGGCATTCCCCTTTACTGGGGCATCGAATCTTCACAGGACAACCTCTCCTCCCATTGATACCAAACAAGGCCATCAATTACTTCACATGCGTTTGGAGCCATGGGTCACTCCATGTGTACTCTTTGGTTGGTGGTTTAGTCATTGGGAGGTCTGGTTGGTTGGTATTGTTGTTCTTACGGGATTGCAAACCTCTTCAGCTCCTTCAATCCTTTCTCTAACTCTTCCAATGGGAATCCCATTCTTAGTTCAACAGTAGGCTTCGAGCATCTGCCTCTGTTTTTGTCAGGTTCTAGCAGAACCTCTCAGGAGACAGCTATATCAGGCTCCTTGGCACCCCCAATAGTGTCTGGGTTTGGTGACTGCATGTGGGATGGATCCCCATGTGTGGCAGTCTCTGGCTTCCCTCTCAGTCTTTGCTCCACACTTTTTCTCTGTATTTCCACCTGTGATTATTTTGTATTTTTCTTAATAGAGTTGCCTTGGTCATTGTGCTTCTTCACAGAAATAGCAGAGTGAATAAGACAGTTTGTATAAACAAATATTTATCTCTATCTGCCTTTTGAAGTCCACAGTGGAGGCAGCAGAGCATGAACAGCATTTATTCTATTGCTTTGCTGGGTTTCTGTAACAAAACACCACACAGCATCATGCACAGTAGATAATTGGTAACATCCTCGGATCCTGGAGCCTAAGTTTCTAGAATTAGTTACTGAGGCTTATGAATTATAATCTGTGCCTACATTGGAGTTTCCATTTTCTGTTACCTCGAAAAACCTTGGCTTGCTCTAACCAAAACCACATCCCTTTCTCTTTAGTTCTTTTTCTCATCACGTAATAAAAACAACTTAAGAGAAAAATTTATAGTCTTGTAATTTCAGAGGATTCAATCCAGAGTTTCTGAGCTCTACAACCTGTGTGGTGAACATGTGGGGAAAGTGTCATGTTCAAAGGGATTAGGAAGTGAGATAAAGCCCCAAGAACAACTGTACTGATTTGCTTCCTCTAGCTGAGTTCTACTCCTCTCACCAGCTCCTAACATCGTGTTATGTAAATGCATGAGTTATTCCCATTCTTTACATCAAGACCTTTGTTGTGTAATTGTGTCTAGAAACACTTATAAAGCCACTCCAAGAAAAGAGATTTAGTATTCTCCTAGTTTTTTCTTAATCTGTCAAGACTGACATCAAGACCAACCATCTCAACTCTAACATTTTATATTCCAATTGCCTTCAGTATTAACTTTCCCTTATATTCAAATTTTCCTCTTTTAATAAGAATGTTATTAATATTGGATAAGACCCTTATGAATGGCCTTATTTTAATAAGGTCATTATTAAAATTAAATTATTAACTAAAATTACGTTAGTTATAAATAAGACTACTTCTGACATTTCAACCTCTACTTTAGGAAGAATATAATCTAATCTATACTAGCAAACTGGGAATCGATCCATATAAACATGATGGTGGCTTGAACCTTATTATAAATTGGAGATGAAGAGATATAGTTGGCCCTGAACATATTTTGAAGATAGGCCCAACAGATATTTCTGACTGGATACAGTGAAATAGAGAACAGAGGAAGAAATAAAGAATTTAAGATTCTGGAGCCTATTTTCTGAGACTAGGAAGATTGAAGTCAAAAGCAGATGTGTGGAGGTAAACAAAATAAATAAATGAATAGATAAATAGGTTTTACACAACAAACATGTTAGTAATGAAATAGGGTAAGATTAACAGTAGAATGAGTAATAAAACAATTGGATTTGTGCATCACTAGATAGTTGCTAGGGTAATGGGGCTTTATGATTTGACTAGAGAGAAGAGATCATGAATAGCTCAACAGTTTTGGCCTGCTATCCAAATGACTTATTATTAATATTTGTATGAACATACTTTCATAGAGTAAACTCAATCCTAACCAATTGTTTAAATGCCCAAAGTGCCATCCTCTGTAATATGATCAACAGAAAGTTCCACTGATAATCAAAGAAGGGAAAAGTGCAGGCCAAGTCAATACATTTCCTTTGGCTGTATCTCTTAACTCAGTTTGTTTTAAAGGCCTCGAAAAATATTTAAGTACTCAATGTTCTACAGCATATAAAATAAAGTCTAGTTTGTATGCTAACACTAAATTCTGATTGGTCTAACACAAAGATATTTTGGCTTTTTACAGTACTAAAATTAATTTAATTCGAATTAAACATGGGCCACATTCTTATAAGCATAATTTTCGGGGTTTTATGCACAGAGAATGGAAAGCAGAAAAATCTAAATGCCCTATCCATAGTGCTGCATATGCACTGCTAATGGATAAAAGCAAAATAATAGAAATAAGCACGCTTGTGATTTGTATATTACACTGAGATAGTCTATCACTCAGGAATAAAGGCCACATCATTTAGTTTTAAGGAAAATTATGTTAATGTTACAGCTTACAGCATTTTGAAGATCCTGATGGCAGGTGTAGTAATTTGAGTCATCTTAAATGTTGACTAAGACAGCCAAGGGGGTAGTGAAAATACTAAACAAATCAGATTTGAACTGTTTAGTCTTTCTAAGGCCTTTAAATGTTAGAAGCAGTTATAATCTCCCCATCTGGAAAAAAAAAAAAGAAGCAGGCATGAGAATTTCAAATCATCCTTTTATTTCCGTATGGTTGTCCGATAATATCAGAGGCTAACATGAATTTGAGATAAACATGCTTGAACGGCAAGATCCTGTAGAGGTCATTGGGAAGGTTAAAGTTGATGAGATCTGTTTCAGACACTTTAAGGACATTGGTAAAATTTTAGAAAAATCAGTATGGAATTTTTTCCCCAAAGAACAAACTAATTGATGACAATGAAATTTGTTCTCCACATAAAATGTAAAAGTGTCATTACTGTGCTGGATTTTGTTTTAATTGAAAATATTTTTTTTCATATAATATATCACGGCTCCCCATCCCCTGCCTCATGTTTGATGCTCTCTATATCCCAACTTTCTTATTCTCTTTCTTTGGGAAAAAATGTCAAAAAAAGAAAACATACAAGAAATTGTAAGGAATGAAAAAAAAAGAAAGAACAGAAAAAACAGAAAAAGGACACACACATACATACCTCATAGAAAAACAAAATCATAAACCACAAATACAAGCAAAAACCAATGAGACAAAAGAATTGAGCATGTTGTACTGTCTTCTCTCAATAGATAGTAAAAGAACTAAATCCTTATGAGATGATTACAGTATTATATTCCATATATTCTCACTGATAGGGGAAGGGACTGTTTGGTTATTTGAGTGTTTTACAGTTATCTTCTATATTTAAACACTAAAAATACATGTCTGAAATTTTGCTTGTTATTTTTCTAAGAGTTATTAAATACTATTACCCAAGAACTATTTGATGTCCCTTTCACAGTGAACTAGTTGTTTATTTTAAAGCAAGATGGTTTCTGTATTATGAGCTACTATCTCACAGCTATTGAAAAGGTCCTCCTAGTGACAAATTTTCAACTTTGTCCTCTAGTTTTATAAAACTTTAAAGGGCATGTGGAATGAAACAGGAAGACTGAGAAAACAGCCAAGTTACAATTAAATTTCGAGTATTGAAAGGAAATGTAAAAGTTAGCCATAGTCCTGGGAGGGTAATTTAGATAGATGGTTGATATAAGAAATCCCTGGAGGGCACATTCCATGGTAATTTATGCCACCCTTACCTCTCCTGGGACAAGACTTACAAGCTAATGACAGTTGACATTTGCCTCATGCAGCTCTTTCCTTTCCAATAAATATGACTCTCACACATACTGTTCCATGTGCTTTGTAGAGCCACTTGGCACTACATCAAAGAATGCCCTAAAGAGAGAGAGAAAAAACCATATGTGGATGATATTAATAAACATAACTTGATAGAAATTCTGAATTTTAACATCCCCGCAGTTTTGCATTAAAGACCACTCAGGGGTTAGTGGACATTTGCATTTGTTCTAATTTCATAGAATTTATAACATCTGCTACTCTTTGGAGAGGTAGAAAACAAAGAGTAGAGAGGCATTTTGGCTTCTACGCACCTCTCATTTGAAGACGGCCTAGATCTCTTTATTTTTTTATTTATTTTTTCATTTTACTTTCATCCAATTCCATATGCATTCGGAATGCACATTTGGAATGGGCTTGAATCCGTTGACCAATTGCAGCTGTGTCTGAGAGGGTCCTGATGGTCATCCACGCTCTCTATGTGGTGCAATGTTGGTTCTCAGAAGGAAAGCTGAGCCATAAACAATAACTTTGTCTGATTCTCATTCCTGCAGTATGATTACTCATCCTCCCACTGGTAGTTTGGTTTACAAAAGTCTTATTTGGAAGGTTCCAGAATGTAGTCAGATATAAACACCATAATATGGAAATATTTAAGCAAAGGAAACAGGCAGAATGGTGTAGCAACTGAGCGTTTTTTTATCTGAAACCCAAGATAGCAAGGCATCTGCATAGAGCAGTTTTACACAGGGACAGCCCTGAAAAGTGTGGCAGTTCATGAGAGCTCAAGCTGTACCAGGCTGACAGACAACATTTGGCTTGGATCAGGATTCAGACTCAAAAGCAATGGAAAGACAGAAAATAAGCTTCTAATTTCCTTCCTTGAAATTAGGTCCAGCTTCTGACTACTGTTCTGTGTTGGTTGGGGTTTTGAATACGTAAAAGCAGACAGGCTTTAATTCATATCTGGTAATGGGTTTTCTCTTTCCCACCCCTCACCCCCAACATCTTCAGTTCTCATTCAATCCAGCTGGAAAAAATCATTTCCATTTTTCAAATGATGGTTCAAGATTCAGATGCAAACCTTTACTCATGAATTTAAGTCTGTGTTTTTGTTAAAGTACCTACTGTGGACCAGGTGCTATTTTCACACTGAAATTTTTATTTGGTGTATAATCATTGTGCATAGTGACTGAGTTTCCTAAAGATGTTACTCATGTGTATTATCTTCCCTTCTTCTTTCATTCATCTTTCAAGTCTCCTTACTTCCTCCAATATTCATAGGTCTAGCCCTTATTTTGTGTTTCTATATAAAACCTAACATTCAAATATGAGAAAAAGGCAATATAAGAGTCATAAAATGTCAAAAGTCATAAAGCTAAAACTAGTCATTAAAGTCATAAAAAGCCTTTATGACTTTGATTATTTAAGAGGATGCTCTCAAGATGCTTTTATTTTTCCAGAAAGTAAACGAATTTAACTTTTCTTTGCAATTGAATAAAACATCACTGTGTTCAATATGTTCTCTATATTTATGAATACCTCAGTAGATTCTGGAATAGGACTCAGGTATTTAGTGAAAAACAACCAAGGATGTGCATATCTACCTCTGCTGCATGCTGACTTAGAGTTCCTTCAGAGAGTTATCCTAGATCATATCCTAGTTCTATTTTCATTTCCAAAAAAAGTGTCCATACTGATTTCCACAGTGACTCTATCAATTTACCTTCCCAGCATATAATATTCTCACCCCTTCCAAAACCCAAATCTCTCTAAATTTGGTATGTTATTAAGAGACCAAGAGGCTCCTTTTCTTGATTCAATGGGAGAAGATGCACCTAATCCTTCATAGACTTGATGTACCAAGGTGGAGGGACACTCATGGGAGGCCCACCATCTAAGAGGAGAATGGGATGGGGGAAGGACTCTGTGAAGGGGGACCAGAAGGGGTAGCAGCATTTGGGATGTAGTTTAATTGAATAATTAATTAGCTAATTAATAAATTAAAAAGAGGGCAAGGAGCCTGTGCATTGAAGGCAGACAGCTTAACACAGCACTGAAGTTATGCAAGAGCTGCTTGGGCCAGTCTGGGCAGTTGAAAAAGTAGAAAAGGGGGAATAAAGAACTCAGATGTCCCTCAAAAGAGGAATGAATACAGAAAATGTGGTACATTTACACAAAGGAATACTACTCAGCTATTAACAGCAATGACTTCATGAAATTCACAGGCAAGTGGATGGAACTAGAAAATATCATCGTAAGTGAGGTGACCCAATCACAAAAACACACACATGGTATGCACTGACTGATAAGTGGATATTAGCCTGAAAGCTCAGATTACCCAAGATACAATCCACACACCACATGAAGCTCAAGAAGAAGGATGACCAAAGTGCAGATGTTCCAGTCCTTAGAAGGGGGAGACAAAAATATTCATAGGAGGAAATATGGAGACAGAGTTTGGAGCAGAGACTGAAGGAAAGGCCATCAGAGACTGCCCCAACTGGGGAATCCAGCCTATATATATACATATATATATATATATATGTATGTATGTATGTATGTATATATGTATATATGTATCTATGTGTATATGTGTATATGTGTATGTGTATATGTGTATGTGTATGTATATGTATATGTATATGTATATGTATATGTATATGTATATGTATATGTATATATGTATATATGTATATATGTATATATGTATATATGTATCTATGTATCTATGTATCTATGTATCTATGTATCTATGTGTATATGTGTATATGTGTATATGTGTATATGTATATGTATATGTATATGTATATGTATATGTATATGTATATGTATATATGTATATATGTATATATGTATATATGTATATATGTATATATGTATATATGTATATATGTATATATGTATATATGTATATATGTATATATGTATATATGTATATATGTATATATGTATATATGTGTGTATATGTATATGTGTATGTGTATGTGTATGTGTATGTGTATGTATATGTATATATACATATACACACACACACACACACACATATATATATATATATATATATATATATATATACACACACACACACACACACACAGCCACCAAGCCCAGACAATATTGCTGATGCCATAAGTGCAGGATGACAGGAGCCTGGTTTAGCTATCTCCTGAGAGGCTCTGCTAGAGCATGTCAAATACACAGGCAAATGCTTGCAGCCAATCATAGAACTGAGAAGAGGGTCCCCACTGGAAGAGTTAGAGAAAGAATTGAAGGAGCTTCTGGGATTTGTAACCTCATAAGAACAATACCACACAAACAGGGACTGAAACACCATCCACATGGACAGACCCATGGCTCCAACTGCATATGTAGCAGAAGATAGCCTTGTTGGCCCCCAATGGGAGGAGAAGCCCTTGATTTTGCCAAAGGTCTACCTCCAGTGTATGGGAATGTGAGGGTAGGGAGGCAGGAATGGGTGGGAAGATCTGTGGGGGAAACTCCCATAGAAGAAGAGGGAGGAAGTAGGAGGGTTATAGATGGGAAACTGGGAAAAGGAATAACATGTGAAATGTAAATAAAACATATTTTTTTAAAAAAGGAAAGCAGGAATAGCAGCACTAACAGGCTTTCTCCATAGCTCCCTTTCATTTATTCTCTTTGATCCTTCCTTTGTATTATTCCCCTCTCCAGTCTCAATTAGAACCCCACATTTTCCCCATATTCCCAGCACTGTCTCAAGCTATTCCTCGTTTTCCCCCACATTTCCTGGTTTATATAGCTACTAGAAAATACTTACTCCCATCTGATGATTTGAAGCTAGGAGCATTTTCAATAAGAAAAAAATTATAATGCCCATCATCCTTGGTAGGGATCTTTTGAATTCCACCCAATTAACTGCAAGGTTCCTAATTTCTTATTTCCCTTAATTCTGAGTGTATTCCATAGTGCATGTGCATCACACTATCCACTTGTCTGTTGAAGGCATTTATGTTGTTTTTATTCCCTGATTGATGTTAGCAGAGCAGCAATAAACATGCTGATCAACTATCTGTTGGGCAGGTGTTGAGTCCTTTAGGCTATGCCAAAGAGTGGTAGATATACTTTTAACTTTTGAGGCTAGGCCCATTTGCAAACCCACCTATAATGAATGAAGGTTCCTGACAGAACACTGTCTAAGAATAAAGTTGTGTAGGGAGATTTCTGAGTACTTTTGAGAAAAATTGAAAACAAACAAACAAATAAACACACAAACAAAAACATGACAAGGGTCTTATGACTTCAGTCCCTTCAAACAGAATTGTTCTTGGAATGTGTTTTTATGTCCCTTCCAGATGTAGTAGATAGATATGAGCTTGGTTCAGAATATTGATTAATACTAGCTATTTCATTTGTTATATACATCCTTAGAAAAACAAGCTTTCTCCACAATGCAGCCTACCTTCTGATTGTATACATATTGAACGCATGAGAACTTTACTCAGATGACCTCTTTTAATCACAAATTGTCCAACGCTCTCAATAAAGTGGGCCATTGCTTGGGACTTTAGTCTACCACATTTATTATCTCTAATCTCCCAGGTCCCTACACTTCCAGAGTGGTAAACAGATGACAACTGAATCAGGGACCTTAAGTCATCTATGAGATAAGAGTGTTTACCTTCACAGAGGTAGGTGAACAAGAATAATAGGGAAGAAAAATAGAGAAGGTTTTGCATTATGTAAAGCTTGCACAATACTTTTTAGACATGAAGAACAAAAGTATTAAAATCACAACTATTAGACTGCTTGCATGTTGTTTATGATTATAACCTCTGGTTTCTGGAAGAAAGGACTTTAGATGAAGAAGTATGGGACAGTATTCAAAAAAATATTGAAACGGGATGTATGCAAGGGGGAAAGATCATCGCTCATTTTTGGCTAACTTGGACATTAATTTGGACTATCATTAAAATAATTAAGAAAGATAAGAAGGGTATTAATTATGGGGAAAGAATGGCTAGTGTATCAAATAAATATATACTGGATCATCAAACCCTAATATTGGTAAAGATGCAAAAAGAGCATTTTCCCTATTAAGGCAAAATCAAAAGTAAGAAAAGCACCAATAACCAATGCTAGCGAGGACTCTCTCAGCTCTGTTTTTGGAGCTTCCCCCACAGTCATAGCCTCCATTGCCTGATAACGATCCTAAAGCATGGTGTGAGGAACTTGATAAGCAATCTAATCTTAAATTCTCCCCACGTTTTGATGATGTCTTAGGAGAGCCTATACGAAGCCAACTTCACAGTCTGTGAAAGCTAGAGTACAGCTGGGGAAAGGAATTATTTTACCAATCCTCCCCAAACTCATGAGCTGCACTTGATATTTGCAACTTGAAGTTGCAACTTCAACAAAATAAAAATATTTATTTATACAAACCAATCTAGTTAAAATTCCAGAAGGAAAGACAGCATTGGACAGTGCTTACATAGTGTCTTGAGAGAAAAGGAAAGAACTACAGCTCTTTGAACCCAGACTAAAAGATGCATTTATGTATCGTATGAATCCTTCATTGCATTTGAACTTATTTATGTTCCTAAATAAATTATTTCCTACAGGTATTATAGCATGAGAAGACAAACCTTTGGAATGGATTTATTTATTCTTTAAGGGTCATAAACTATTAACTGCTTACCTTACTCTTATTGCTTAATTACTAAATCAGTAACAACCCAATGTCAGTGGTGATAGGGATTTGATCCTTGCTGTATTTTATTACCCTTAACTATAATAATCAGTTGTCAAGAGTGTTACAGGACTCTATGGATTTTCAAATTTTGTCTGCGGCAGACTATGAAAGGACAGAAAATCATTATCCAACTGGAAAGCTATGAGATATTTTTCAAACAAACTGAATTTGTGATTGCAAAATTTGTGCAACATTCTCCCATTCCATGGGACAGCACTAATTTTATTGATGCTTCATCTAACATTATAGAAGAGATTCATGGTCCAGGTTTTCATCAATTTATTAGTACTTGTTTTATCTCAGCCCGACAGATGTAACTGGTTGTTTTGATCCATATATAATGGCTACTTCAGAAACTCTTGAATATCATTTCATGTTCTGTTTATATAGGATTATTTCTAGCTAGGAACTCATACTCCTGAAAGATTTAACCTTTCTACTTTTATTTCAGAAGGAAACAAGAAACAAGATGGATTAACTTGCCCTATTTTTGCTTCTTCAGAAGAAAATGAGGAATGGGGTATACATCTGGTATTGCCATGGTTTCCTTCATCGGAGACACTTGCATAGGACCAGGAGACAGTGGAAGTCACCAGTAAGATAGTAGAGCTCCAGCTAAAATGTTAAAAGGAGATATCGGCCATAGCATCAGAAGTCAATCAGCCTACCTTGGCCAAGTTAAGATCCTATGTACCAAGGGAGAACCTATTCTACAAAACACATTGGACCCTATGCCATCTGAGAATCTTTTGGGCAATGCTAGCTGCTTTGACCTGTGTGCTTTTATGATTGCCTCTGAACATGTTTATTGGTCTTATAATCCCCATCCTCCATTCATCCTTCATGTTCTGGATTGGATGGAACGAACTCTTTTTACCTATACTAATGATGCCAGTTGTTTATGCCTGGACTTTGGGACCACAATAAACTCATTCATTCTTCTATGATTCATTCATTGAATCACTACTTATTTTCATAGGACATCATAACATTTGTAATCCTATAACATACCAGAACTGCTAATTATATCGCTCTTTCCAAGCCATTGTACAGATTTTTCTGATCAACATTCTAATGTGACCAATAGTACTGGCTGTAGTTGGGTTCCTCTTCTAACTGGCTGAGTATTACATAAAATGCTTTCATTGCTCTAATATTATTCACTGTGTTTAAAATTTGCTTGCTTATAGGATACTCCTGAACAAATGACAGTTACATTTATCTTACAACATCTCCAAACAAAACCACCCTGGATATTTTGCTACTTATAAATACAAAAATGGGTAGTTATTAGAACATGAAAGGAGTTCTGTGAGATTTCTGAGTACTTGTGAGAAAAGTTCAAGAACACAGACCTCAGTTTCTTCAAAAACATAAAAGTTTTTGACATGTGTTTTTGTGCTTCTCTCATATATAGCACATGGAAGTGAGTATACTTCAGATTATTCATTACAAGGGACCGTTGTTGTTTGTTTATATGCCTCTATGTAAAAACACATATTTTGCAGCATGCAGCTTGTCTTTGTGATTGTATAAAGCTTGAACTCATGAGAAATTTACTCAAGTGACCTGCGTTAACACTTAGAGTATAAACTGTCTGAATCTGATTCAATTGCTGGTGACTATGGTCTGCTTCATACCAGGTCCCAATGCCTCCAGAGCTGGGAACAGGCTTTCTTTGTTTCACTTGGCATTTTTCTGATTGCTCAGCTCTAAGAACATTTCTTGAGGAATTTCTTTCCCTCCCATCAATTTTTTGAAAATTCTATGATCATGTCCAAGACACTTTTTTAAGGGGTTATTTGTTTTTTTTTACTCTGCTTTTGAACTCATTGACTTATTTTTGATTTCTGTGCTTATCCTAGATATTTATCCACTGTAAGCTATAAAAAAAAGGAAGTCATTCACACTCATTTTGTGGGCTTCTTGTTCACATGGTTGACTGCTTTTTCAGTTATGCAGAAGCTTCTTAGATTTAAGAAGTCATGGGCAAATAGATTCCTACGTAGAAAGTCTCTTCCTCTACCTATATGATGAAGGATCTCTTCATACTGCTTTCAATGGATCCATTGTGAAACCAAATGTTTACCTTTATATGTAAATTGTTTCTCTTGCAGCTTTCGATTTCCTTCATTTGTTCTGTGTACGTGGTGCTTTTACTATGGTGTGCTATGTGAGGTTTATTTGTTTTTCTTGTTATCTAGCTCAGCTTCTTTTTATCAATTGAGGCAATCCCCGAGTCTAGTAGATTATCTCCAAATGACTTCTTCAATTTCTTCCCTGTTGTAAATTTTCATTGGAGATATTTTTCATTTTCTTGGATTGATTTGTTGTTATTGTTTTATTTCTTCTTTTGAAGCTATTGTGGGTGGTTTTATTTTACTGAAATTGTTTTAATAAAGTTGTCATACTGATTTCTTCATCAACAAATTTGTTGATAGTTTACATAAAAGTTACTGTTTTTCATATATTGATATTGTAGTCTGATTCTTTCCTAACAAGTGTTGGTAAATTTTATATTTTCTGATGTCTAGGGACTGTAATTGTTGAAGATAAAAGCAAACAAAACATAAGTTCTTGGAACTCGTATACCAAAAGCATGGTTATAGAAAATGAGTAATTTTCTGTAGAAAATTTCCAATGGAATAGATACTATAGATAGCATATTGCATGGAACATTATGAATGAAATAGAAACTCTAACATTGGTATAAGGGAGAGTTCATTTTTAAATACTAGAATATTTGGAAATAAACTTATTGAAAGTGAAGGATAAGGCTGGATTTGTGTCATAGATCTCTCTCTCTCTCTCTCTCGTGTGTGTGTGTGTGTGTGTGTGTGTGTGTGTGTGTGTACATGCTCTCACACATGCATGCATACACACATGTCCACACAGAAGGAAGAAATGAAGGGAAGAGAGCTGTAACAGGTTGAGCTCAAAATAGTTGCTGTATTACTATCATATTCTAAATACCAACCTGCTACTATACTACCCTGGAGACATCTTTTCTTTTTTCTCCTTTCTTTATTCCTTTAATCTTTTAAAAACTATGTATGCACCATGTACTATATACACTTTACAGATTCATTCGAGGAGAAATAAACCACAATCCCTAAAGTATTCCTGGGTAAGAAAAGAATATAAATACCATTTAGGTATTTCTTCTCCTTGCTTCAAGAATGACTCTTACGTGTTTCCTGCATTTCTCTGAGATGATCATAGACTGCTTTGTCATTGAGAACTCCTGAAAATATTTGAAACATGGAAACTATTTTCTCATCATATAATTGTGTTGATGTTTGTGCAGTAGATGTTAGGACTCTGCAAGAACATATGACAAAATACAACGTCTTCTGGGGTCTTGGAGGAAAATACACATAAGGGTCACTTTCACTCCCTGACTGCTTTTCATTCAAAGTCTCTGTCAAGACTCTCCCACATGCTGGCTTGTGTTATCTTTCTTCCTACCTTCCATTCCTCTGCCTTCCGGAACTCATAGTCATCTGGGGAAAGTGATCACTTCATTTGCGTTGCTGTTTCCAAAATTACCTTCAAGGCCATAATTTATGTATCCAAGACCTGTACATGTTCTTAACTAAAATAAGATGTTCCTTTACTCTGAATGAGAAAGAGACCTTTATAGTCAAGTCTAGGGACATTTTAATTTTAAATACCTTTATTTTTTTTATAAAAAAAACCCACATTAATTTGGAAATTGTTATATAAAATCTATAAGATTTTTTGCTCCATCATATTTATAATCTTTTCACAGTACGTTCCATCATTAACAACATGGTAAATCATTCCAGTCAGCCTTCCTTCATGCCCTTGGCACCCTCTTCTTCTACCCCTGGCTGTGATCCTCTGGGATGTTTTGTTTCCCATTGTGCTCCAGGCTGTGCTGTTTAATAGTGTACTTCACTTATTTTGTTTACTGGGAATTTAACTATCATTTTTATTGGTGAGCCTCATGGATGTGGGAATATGCAGCATCCTCAAACATTGCTTATGTTCTTGATGGCCAGAGCAGAATTACCCCATTGCTGTGTCCTCCATGTCAGGCAGGACCTTGTGCCCGTGACAGGTTTTCAGCTATATTGAATAAACAATTGAATGCTAGTCATTCGTAATATGACTAGAATCAAGATGAAGTGAAAAGAACTTAGAAATGTCATTAGCTCATAGTGATTAACTAAGATAAATGTACAATGCAGTAATATGTGAGAGGGGGATAAATATATATGTGTGTGTATATATATATATATAGTGTCTCTGTGTGAGTGTGTGTGTGTGTGTGTGTGTGTGTGTGTGTGTGTGTGTGTGTGTATGAGAACATGGTTTCTCTATTATGTAGCTTTGTAGCTTTGGCTCTCCTAGAACTCATAATGTAGACCATGTTATCCTAAAACTCAAAAGAGATCTACCTGTCTGTAATTCGTAGAGCTAGTGCTGGAGGTATGTACCACCATTCCTGGCCTAAGAAGAACTTTTAAAGCTATAGCATCCATATATTCTGTCCACTCAATTTTTCCCTCTGTCTAGGATCCCACTTCCATGTAATCCTGTTCAATAAGAGTTGTATGGAGGAACCACTAACTACCACCTACTGAAATTAATGAAGCCATATCTTGAAATACATAAATGTTATACCTTTGCTCTTGTGTTGGAATGGAAAATTTTAGAATAAATTTTATCATGAATATATTGATTAGCTTCTCACATTCCTAAGATAGCATCTGATTTTGGTAAATTTACATGGTTAGGAAGCTTCGAATTACTAGTAATTTAAAATCAAAGAAAAACATTCTTGGTATTTCATTAAGAAAACTTGATGGTTTAAAATTAAATAACAATTGCCTTCAATTAGAGATGAGGAGGAACAGAAATATAGAAGAAGGAGGGTAGGGGGTGAAATCATAATGTTGACTAAAAAAGTCATAATGAATCATACTATTAACTGCATAAAAACACCTGTAATACATGTAAGACATAGTATGAATGTGGCTGTGTATAATGTAATTTTCACATATATTCTGATAGTGTTCATTTCAAGAACCAAACACTCTTGTAACACAAACCCAACATCAAGTGTGAGAAACATCATTTTGAGTTGTTGGTCAAGATTGTTGAAGAGTCTCCTAAGACATTGCAGGCTATTGCCATTGCCCTTGTTTGTCTCCCAGAAGTGAAAGTTATTGATGTACATACTGTGAATGTCAGACCAGGGTACTGAGACTTCTGAGTTTCAAGTGGTATGAAATCTTCCTTGAGACCTAGCTTTCATGGTACCATAAGGCAAACAAAGGGGGGAAGCAACAGTCTTCCCAGCTCCAATGACTGTGAACCACCAAAAAAACAAGCATGACACCATTAACCTACTGGCACACATTCCTTGGGGATAACTAACAGCAAGAGACAAAGATTGTCTATTTCTTGAAACCTAGCCATTTCCCCAAGGCTAATGAGGTCATCATACCTGAGGAGAACCAACAACAAGAGTACTTAAAGCAGCATAACCCTTAAAAATATTTAATATATTTGCCCTATACCTACACATAAATTTGGCCTTAATCTCATCAAAGAAACTCAGTTTGCATCAAAAACTAATACATAAAATCATGATAATCAAAATACAGAATTGTGAAACCCCATCTCACTGTATGAATCTACAACAAAACTTCTGTATCCAAGGATCGGTGACTATTGCAGGAAATGATTGGAAAGATTTTAAGAGTCATAAAAATATGGATTGGCTATGATATTGTGTCTCCTAAGAATGTATGTATTTCCTAAAATATTGCTATAATGGGCAGGGCCATGAGGCCTCAAACATTTACAAAGAACTAGGGGCCACTAAGGAATGCTGAAAGTGGGAGAATAGAATTGCCAAAAGCATAATATAGATAAAAAGTTTACTTTTACTTTTTCAATACCAACAAAAAAACAAATACAATTATAAACATCAATATGTAATTGATTTCAACGTCCTACACTTGGCTTAGCACAGGTCTAAGACATAAGAAAAATAACCCACAAGTATGTAACAAACACTATTGAATTATGTCTTTTGCTTTTGCACAAGAATAATTGTCTTTTTATAATTGTCTATCATACAGAAAAAATAGTAGCTTCAACAGCATAAACATGTTCCTCATCACCCCAACCATTAATCATAAATCCAGAGACAATTTATATTACTGTCAGAACCCAAAGTCAACTTCAACTAGGTTCCAATATGTATAGCCATTCATGAGTTTGCTCATAACTAACCCTTGTAATCTCTCTATTCATCTAATTTTTAAGAAGAATTTTGCTGTGGATAGAGTTTCACAAAAGAAACATGGAATTGAATACTACGAAAATATATCATGATGCACTGAATTATATAATTCTGTAAATGATAACCAGACAAGAGGATTGACTTAATTCCTTTACCTCAGGACTGGGATGGTGATATGCCTAAGATGTAAGTAAGTGTTCAAAGTAGTGTAGAAAACTTAAAGACACAAATGTCAAACACCAAGAAAGGAGCTTTGAAAATAACTTGTTATCCTAGCAGAATACAGAGTGCTAATCCTAGGAAAATCTCAAGAGAAGGAGAATCCCTTGAACTCTTCATAAATTATTGTATCCATACTTATGCTGCTGTTCCCCACCTCTCTATTATGTATCCCATCACAACATCTCTAGAAAAGTCATACCTAAACTCTGATAGAAGACTGAGCATGTGACTGAAATTCAAGGACGTTTTTAAAAACTAGAATGGAAACCAATGTTCTCTTTGAATGAAGAGTTAAATGCCATTCTTTTTCTCTAGTAAGAGAAAAGACGTTATTTTGTGTGTACCTACATTGTATGGAACATGTGGGCAACGATTCTTGAAGACATGTAACTAGAACTAGACACCGACAGGATTCTAACAACAAATGAAGTTTGGGAACTTTGTAAAGATTGATCGAGAATTCCTTTTTGCCTCAAACGTAGACAGATCTGCATCATATTTTGGGATATTCTACGAGTGTTGCTGTTTTAGAACTAATGACTGATTCATTTTTAAAAAAGTCAGAAATTAGAGAGAATATGTGGTAACCATGATATTCAGGTGTTTTGAGAGAAAACAAAAATCCACAGGCTTGAAACCCAGGTAACTTGTTATTGCAAAATCAGTAGTCAGAACAATATGTCTGATATCATCCCTCTATCGTCCCATGGACTACATGTCGAGGATGAGTGCATCTCAGAATGCAGTTGTTTGAGTGAGAAGGAAAGAAACCTTAAATTATAAAATGTTATGGGCTACTGTTTGGCAATCTGTTTACCCAATTCCCTTATAACCAATAGTAATTTCTTGTTAATATGGATGTAACAAAATATTTCCAGTAAGGGGGGGGGACTTCATTTGCTTCATAAAACTAACACATACATTCAACGATTCTGGGTGCATAGATACATGATCACATAGAGGACGTTAACTGGTAAACTGTCAATGTCACATACCAAATTCATTGTTACTTACCTTTTCAGAGAAATTCAATAAATTATTTATTGTCATCATATCAGTCAAGATTTTGCCTATAATAAACTAGCTAAAAGCAGTTGACAGAGAGACTTAGAAACATTTTGGTATCTTAACTTTTTGGAATTTTGGTTGAATTGCATTTATTTTCCTTTTCCTTTGTAATTTGTAATCATCACTAATTTTATTTCTTAATTCATATGTTTATATCTTAACATATAATTTGTAGCCAATGAATAGTCCAAGTTTTAACTTGAGTCTGAACAAATGCATATACACATGTGTACCATTAGATTAAACATTTCTTTTTGTGCAAAACAAAATCTGTACTTTTATTTGCATCTTCCCTGGCCTTCTGTTCTTGCTCTCTTCTCTGAAAGTTACGTCCCCACCTTTATTACATGTTGCTCACTCCTCGAGAAGAAAAGGCAGCTATGGACTTCTTAGCTTCTCATAGCTGGAAAAAGGCCTTGTCCAAGGTTATACATTTGTTTTTAAGGTGGGAGATGGTTTTTGAATTATCCATTCAAAAGGTGATATAATAACTAGACGGGAAGTCCAATCAATCTAACTGCAGCAACGATTAAACCTGATTAAGGCACGATTAAACCAACATAGAAATTATTTTCAATACTACTAGAAATAAAAACACATGATCCATTAATTTACTATTGTGTATGCAAACAAAATTAAATGAGAGATTCAATCAAATACTTATGGTTCCTAATACATGTATTAAATTGAGATAACTGACATATACAGGACCTTTTCTTGGGCAGATGCTAAATGCACATTCTTCTGCATATAGAGAAACTTCTGTATTTTAGACTACAAGTTGGAAAACAATAACAAAAAGTCATATTCCTCTGTTCAGGACTATCTACATTTTCTTTGTTTTTTTGTAGTATTTTCTTCATTAACATTCCAAATTTTATCCCGTTTCCTGGTTTCCCCTTCAGAATCTCCCTATCTCATCCCCCTCCCCTACTTCTATGAGTGTGTTCCCCCACCCACCCATCCACTCCCTCCTGCCTCCCTGCCCTGGCACCCCTACAATGGGGCATTGGGACTTGACAGGCCTCTCCCATTGATGCCCAAAACAGCCATCCACTGCTATTTATGCAGCTCGAGCCATGGGTCCTTCCTTGTGTGCTCTTTGGTTGGTGGTTTCGTTCCTGGGAGCTCAGGGGTCTGGTTGGTTGGTATTGTTGTTCTTCCTATGGGGCTGCAAACCTCTTCAGCTCCTTTAGTCCTTTCTCTAACTCCTTCTATGGGGATCCCGTTCCTAGTCCAATGGTTGGCTGCGAGCTTCTGCCTCTGTACTTGTCAGGCTTTTCTTCATCACATATTTAGTTCAAATCTGTAAACACTGGACTCAGCTACCAAATAAATTCTCACCAGATATATTTATCTTCCTATTCTCTTTTACTGTAGGTTTGAGGGTCTAGAATCAGCATTTTTGATCAGAATAAACCAAATTATGCCCGTCTTCAGCTTTATTATTTTGTACAGCTTTAACCTGACAACCATGATAAAAACATGATTCCTTCTCATCGGCTCTAACTCCTTACACAAGGTTGCTTGCTTCTGTTCACTTGTTGATTAGATTCCTTTCACTCATCAACTGTGTACTCTTTAGCACCCATATGTTTCTTTTTACGATGCCTTCATTTCTTTTAAACATACCTTTCATATCCATTTGAAATATTTGAATAACAGTTTGAATTAGTACTTCATACACTTGGAAGAAGATGGGATTTGCTTATCAATATTGCCTGTATGCATTCACAGCATTCTGGCAGATATCTGGTGCTTGATTGCAAATGAGTCCAAATGAGCAAAAGAAAAGCCAATGTTTAATCAAAAGTAGTCAAAGGACAGGCTCCTGTGGCCTCTGTGTCCCTAACTACCTGCACTCACTAAGAAAGGGGATGGCAGTGTCTTTCACATCTGCAATGGAGGTTTCTAACAGTTGGCAGTTAGCATGGCACTTCTCAAATTGCCTACCTCCTTATCTAACAGATTTTTAATACTAGAGAACTAACTAGAAAACAACTAAAATGAGTCTGTTAGAGCTATATTTGATACTTAATATACCAAAATCCTAAAATTAAAATCACTATATTTGGTAACACTGACAACTTGAGGCTCTAGTCATGAACTCGTCCAAGATTCCTGCCATCTTCCAATATGTATTTGTATCACTTCAGACCCTAATCATGGGCCAACCAAGCCAGGAGACAAAATAAAGCCTGGTAAAAAATCACATGAGCTAGGTTGAGTTGTACACCTTTTCTGTAAGTGACAGATGAATGATTTAGAGTTGTTGCCTTATGATGTGAATTATTATTTACTGGAAATATTTTAATGGAATTAAAACAAGAAATAAAATAAAGTGATACAGGAACACTTGTCAGTGTCAGGGATATCATTTTGCCTAAAAGATATAAGGTACAACCAATGCCTTGGTTGTATATTTCTCAAAAGACTCACAGCTCCTTTTAATTTTGCAAGCATTGATTCCACTTTTCCACAAAAAAAAGGAGTGCATTATTTTGTATGTGATTGCCCATATATTTCTTAAATTTTAAATCAGTTTTCCATACTTGTTTCCCTTTCCTCATAAAGTTATCTATATGTTTTTATTGCATATGATCCATCAGTCGTGGATTGGTTAAACAGTTTGCTCTTAAGTTTTCAATTAATCATTAGTTTTTGGTCTCCTATTAATTAACAATCACCATACTAATTACTTAATACTTAGAAATCATTGCTTTATGCTATAAATGTGTTCTCTTGCTATATCCCTATATAATACTGCAGCAGTTTTGATATGTTAGGTTTTGGTTTATAGTGTGGTATAGCTTGCAAATTGAATTGGATTTTATTTTCCTTTGACTTTGAAATTCTTTGCTGTTTACTGAGTTCCTTTCTTATTTTAAAACAGTACTTTTTTATTATTATATTTGTGTACAGAAACTCAGTGTTGAATATTTAACATAGTTTGATAGTGAATTATTTCAACTTTGACATTTCCAGTTTGGCAGTGAAAGCCATAAGTTTTGGTCCATAATGAATCACCAGTTGATGGTGCTATCCTCAGGGATGTCATAACTTACCCTGATAGCTTCCACCAGCTTGGCCTGAATGTCTTTGTCTTCCAAGTTCACATCTGTGAAAGCAATGCTACCACAAATCTCCCAGTGGTTCAGGCACCACAGCCTGCTTTCCTCTTGGATATTCAGTAGAAGATTCCATTATAGAACATTAAGCAGTCAAAAGGACTATCAATTTAATGGGGTTTATATCTTAAATGATTATCATTAGCTAAGCATTCTTGTTTCCCATCAAAGAAGAACAGCACTGACACATGTTTGAAGGATGGATGGGTCTTTCAGTGATTAATCCTCCTCAGCTTAGGCCAACAGCCTCTGCTTCTTCTCCTACTTTGTCGTAGCCTGTTCTTTTGGCTGAGTGTAAGCAGGTGAATAAGGTGTTTCACCATTTAGGGCCTGGGTGAGCAGGCTAACCATAGGAGGCAATTTAAATTCCTTCTGGAGGAGGCCACTCACTATATAGTAAGTGTGGAGTGTAGGAGTGTAGAAGTCTGGCCATAGGACAAAAGTGGGTAGAAGTCGTCTTGCACTGATGTACTATCCAGTGCCATATTATTAGATGTTTTCCAATAGAAGTTTCAATACCTTTTGGGCTTCCTACTTTTTTGACAGTAGGGCTTGTGTTCATCTTGTGCCCCGAAGACTTCTTTCCTTTTTGCATCTTGTTGAAATTGAGGAAATGAAAAGAAAAGCACTGAGGGTAATATGTATATTCAAAGATTTAACCTTCTATTTGATTCAGTTAAATAATGGTTTTATGATAAATCATGTTCTTTAACAGATTCAGAATATATGTATGTATATATGTATATATGTGTATGCATATGTGTGTTTATATGTATGTGCGTATATATGTATATATGTGTATGTGTATATATGTATATATGTGTATATATGTATGTATGTGAATGCATATATACATATATATGTATGTGTTTATTATACCCTAATATATATAAAAATTATAACCTAAATGATGATCATGACATAATAAATGCCAGAACTTATTTAATTTACTAAGTCTTTTTTTTTTTTTTTTATTAACTTAGTATTTCTTATATACATTTGAATGTTATTCCTTTCCCGGTTTCGAGGCAAACATCCCCTCCCCCCCTTCCTTATGGGTGTTCCCCTCCCAACCTCCCCCTTGCTGCCCTCCCCAACAGTCTAGTTCACTAGGGGTTCAGTCTTAGCAGGACCCAGGGCTTCCCCTTCCACTGGTGCTCTTACTAGGATATTCATTTGCAACCTCTGAGGTCAGAGTCCAGGGTCAGTCCATGTATAGTCTTTGGGTAGTGGCTTAGTCCCTGGAAGCTCTGGTTGGTTGGCATTGCTGTACATATGGGGTCTCGAGCTCCTTCAAGCTCTTCCAGTTCTTTCTCTGATTCCTTCAACAGGGGTCCCGTTCTCAGTTCAGTGGTTTCCTGCTGGCATACGCCTCTGTATTTGCTGTATTCTGGCTGTGTCTCTCATGAGTGATCTGCACTCACATTTTGATCATCCGTCTTGAGTTTCATTTGTTCTAGGCATCTAGGGTAACTCAAGCATTTGGGCTAATAGCCACTTATCAATGAGTACATACCATGTATGTCTTTCTGTGATTGGGTTAGCTCACTCAGGATGATATTTTCCAGTTCCAACCATTTGCCTACGAATTTCATAAAGTCATTGTTTTTGATAGCTGAGTAATACTCCATTGTGTAGATGTACCACATTTTCTGTATCCATTCCTCTGTTGAAGGGCATCTGGGTTCTTTCCAGCTTCTGGCTATTATAAATAAGGCTGCGATGAACATAGTGGAGCACGTGTCTTTTTTATATGTTGGGGCATCTTTTGGGTATATGCCCAGGAGAGGTATAGCTGGATCCTCAGGCAGTTCAATGTCCAATTTTCTGAGGAACCTCCAGACTGATTTCCAGAATGGTTGTACCAGTCTGCAACCCCACCAACAATGGAGGAGGTTCCCCTTTCTCCACATCCTCGCCAGCCTTTGCTGTCACCTGAGTTTTTGATCTTAGCCATTCTCACTGGTGTGAGGTGAAATCTCAGGGTTGTTTTGATTTGCATTTCCCTTATGACTAACGATGTTGAACATTTCTTTAGGTGTTTCTCAGCCATTCGGCATTCCTCAGCTGTGAATTCTCTGTTTAGCTCTGAACCCCATTTTTTAATAGGGTTATTTGTCTCCTTGCTGTCTAACTTCTTCAGTTCTTTTGTATATTTTGGATATAAGCCCTCCTTGTTGTAGGATTGGTAAAGATCTTTTTCCCAATCTGTTTGT